>NC_056726.1:1876378370-1876565870 GCF_019279795.1 Protopterus annectens
TTTTGGAAACAGGGGATCAGTTTAAATTGAATGGAAACAATCTTATTTTTATTAAAGGGCACTACAATTGTAGCAGTGTTAATGTGGTCTATTTGGCTAAATGTCAAAAGTGTCTGGCATTTTATGTAGGAAAGACCTCTAGAGCATTCAAGACATGAATTAGTGGATATATTTATGATATAAAGAAAGGAAAAAAAAAACAATGCCTTATTTAGACATATTAAGGATCATGGGACACATTTGTTTAAGTTCATGATTATCGACCATATAGTAAAGGACCTTCAGGGTAAAATTGTAGATTTGCATTTGGATGCCAGTGAATTGAGATGGCAGTTAAGGTTGGATGCCACTCAATATCCTGGATTAAATGAGGCAGTCAATATTGCATGCATTTTAAAATTGAAGCATATAATGGGTTAGATGGTTGTGATTTTTTTGCTGTGTTTTCTCCTAAGTGAATTCATGTATAACATGTTTTAATCAGTTTAAAATGTTTATCTGAAGTATTTAAAGTATGAGTGTGAATTTATTTATTTATTTGTTAACTAATTTATTTATTTGTTAACTAATTTTGACCATAAAATTAGGTAGTATGATTTTAAGTGTTTTAATAATTATTCAATCATGTGACATCATTAAGTAAGGGTATTTAAGGGTTGGGTTTTATAGTGCATTTGTTCTGATGAAGTCTCTTGTAGGAGAAGAAAGTGCTTAACCGTTACAGAATAAAGTTTGGAATTCAATTTGCATCATATTCCTTGTCTCACCTGATTTGGAGCTGTGGTCTGTTGTGGTTTTGGAGGTTCTAAAGTGGTCATCTACTATCATATCGCCAGGTATAGCAGATATATTACTCACATGTAGTGGGCGCGCGCACACACACACACACACACACACACACACACACACACACACACACACACACACACACACACACATGCACGTGCACACGCACGCATGCACACACACACACACACACACACACACACACACACACACACACACACGCGCGCGCGCACACACGCACACTGCATAAATTATAAGCTGTTGCAGTTTTTTCTCTCCTTTGCTATCTGAACTGGGAGACCCTTACCATCCAGTACTCCTTGTGGCTGAAATAGACTATATTGTGCAGCTACGCTCTTTTCTAAAATGCATCTGTGTGGACTTTGCCCTTTATATTAACTCTTTCCATGGTGTAATTTTATTAGAGTTTCTGTTTCTTTCTTTGTTTCTTTCTTACTTGCACTTTTCCTTACTTATGCTGCTATAGTTAAAAACTATCATCTGCTTTGGATCAAGAATATATGCAAATTTGTATTTATAATCTCTGAGGAAAATGTGAAGCACACATATTCATCAAACCTATATAAGGATTTGTTTTTGTTTGTGTACATATTCTTAGTATACAGATTAAGTAAGAACAGATTGCTCAGCAAAATGCTTTCAATGATTACATGACTGCATGTATGTAAGTATGCTAATGTGCATAAGCTCTGTTTTTTTACTGCAGAGTTATTTTATCAAGATTTCTAACAATATGTATATACTATGCATGCATGTTTCATAACATTTGTTACCATAGTATTAATCAAACTGGACTGATGTGCTACCTTAATACTTTTCTCCAATGACAAGCCACAGGGACGTATCATGCACAGCCGACTCTGTTTCTCCAGGCGACACTCCTTGTTGTCATTGGTAACACGGGTAGATATACCCATGCCACATGTCTTTGAGCAGGCACTCCACTCTGTGGTCTGGATAATACAGTTTTCCTGGACATTGTTGACATCAGGATCATACGCAGGAATGCCTCTGTAAACTGAGAGTTGATAAACATGCATTTTTTTATTTTATCTTTTAATTAACAGTTGATCAGCTAGGCTTTAATATAAATCAGACTTCATTATATTTAACAGTCATTACTACACATCTGTATGGTCTCTAAAAAGACATCAGTTATATTATGGTAAATGCAATTGTGTGAATAGGTTTTCCATCTATGTATGCATTATTATTATGTGTTATTAAGTGTGCACATAAATTGTTTGTGGATTTGTGTTATTAAACAGTTTTAAAATAAAAAAGGGCATTGCACAATGAGCCCATTGTTCAGCAATTTTCCTTTTTTGTAGGTTGTCTTCTGAGTTAGATGAATACTCGAAAATGTTTACCATAATCAAAATGACATCACCATCCTTTGTAACAGATGTCACAATATTGTGAAAACATAATATGCACAGACATGTGAAATAGTGGGCTTATTACGTGACGTCTAGGGAAAAAACTTTCACCAGACCACTACTCAGCCAGTTTCTAGGGTCATCAGATTGTGGTGATATTTATTGCCTTTGTCATTCTCTTGTTTGAAATATATGAGATGCCTTATTAAAAGTTCTAATTTAAAACAAATAATGTCAAGCATCACTTTGCCTATATAACAATAATTTGCTACTGTTTTTAGCCTCAGGTTAAGTACTGACAGTAGTTGGACATGTGTACACAGTGATCCTCCCAAGATGCCCATCCAGAGAGTGTTTCATTTATCTGGATCCATCTCATAATGACTTCCTTTATTTCTATACAAGAAGGTCTGAAACGAAAACTCCTTATTTATACTGCATTTCAGTTCATAAACTATCCTTTCTCATAAGATAACCATTTTGACTACTTTTGTGTCAACAGCTGCAAAAGTATGAATTAATGTAATTAAAGTACATGTCCACATGGCCTGAAAGACATTTCTATTGCATTCTAAACACATACTCTTGGGGCACATTATGGGTTGCAGTAAGCAACTCATATCTAGGGATAACAGAAACAGCAGCTTTGACCAGTGCAAATAAACCCTTTTCTGACATCTACAATACATGACATTAGCAAATCTGGAACCAAGATAAAATATCCTAACGATGACCCTATTTTGACTAATAAGTGTATGCACATTCTACAGTGAAATAATAAAAGTGATGTTCATAAATCTCCTTCATAGGTCGGTTTGGCAGAGTTGCTTTGCCTGGCATGATAAACATGCATTTTTTTTATTTTATCTTTCAGTTAACAGTCGATCATCTAGGCTTTAATATAAATCAGACTTCATTATATTTAACAGTCATTACTACACATCTGTATAGTCTCTAAAAAGACATCAGTTTTATATATATATATATATATATATATATATATATATATATATATATATATGGGTCTACCTGAGATGGTCGACAAGCCATTTGATCGACTTTTATTTGGTCGACAATTCATTTGGTCGACAGGCAGATTTGCCCCCCTCCCCAATGTTGTGCAACCCTGGAGTTGATATATATAGTTAGGGGTGGGGTGGGGGGCATAGCCCCCTACATTGGGGTGTGGGGGGCAAAGCCCCCCACATAAAACTGCTTGTCGACCAAATGAACTGTTGACCAAATGAAAGTCGATCATTTGGCCTGTCGACCATGTGATAGGGATTTATATATATATATATATATATATATATATATATATATATATATATATATATATATATATATATAGTTCAGGCAGACATAGTTCGCATGTCTCTGAATCCCATTAAAGTTCTCCTTTAAATCACGTAGTTTGTTACTATACAAACTGTGAATAGCATTACCACGGAGTACATTGTAACGGCACAGCATGAACCTATGCAGGCAGAGTCCACTCAGTTATAGAAACTACTTTTCCTATTGCAGTGAAGGGACCATACTATGCAATGTTGCCATTAGCAAGGACATGTGTGACATGCAGAGGCTTAAACTACACAGGTTTCACCCAAAACATCACTGCTTGCTTGTACATTGATGGGCACCTGAGTAACAAGGTTTTATTCACTTTTTCAGTTTGCAATGAGGATATACTAAATGAGGAAGCACACGACAGTCTTACATGGTACGCAAAGGGTTTTTCTCACTTTGTGGGTGTGCAGTGAGGATATAGGAATTACTTTTCAGTTGCATGCTACAAAATGTTGTACAAGACAGCCTTGTATAATATACAAATGTTTGTGAGCACCAACCAAAGTTTGCATTAAAGTTAACATCTGATGTATTTCAGAATAGACTTAAGACAAAACCTCGTATTTTTAAAAGTTTAAACCAGAGGGGATATCTAGACAGAACACAGTACTGAAACACAATAAACATCAACGTTATTGTCACATTTTAAATTCATACTTCCTATATTTCTGAAGAATATAAACTATAAGGTCCATTTGAAGGAACTGAGATGGCAATTAACTGCCAATTGATTGCTTGGTTCTCTCTAACAATGACCTCTATATGTTGCCCATTATATACAACTGTCTTATTCCTGGTGTTAAAAAATGTTAACCTTCACAGGAAAATCATCTTGTTCATCTTGCTCAAACTGTTAATAGCACTCTATTTTCAGAATTTCTTTTGTAAACCTTAGAAATTCAGTCAATAAATGCACATTGATAACTACAGTAGATCAGTCCGATATAAGGTAATACATTACTGTAGTCAAAAGTATAACTTGTCCTGCTTCCCCTCTGTTTACTAGTGCAGCAGTTTTATTTATTATTTATTTATTTATTTGCAGCTAAGTTTTCAGCCAAATCCTAGGTATAAAGTAGAACAAATTTATAACATTTGAAGATGTCCAGGTGATGCAAGATCAATCCATGAATTATTGCACATACAGTAAATACAAGGTCTCCTTAGATTGTGAAGTTGAAGTATGTGGTATTTAGAAAGAATGAAGCTTGTTTAGAAGCCCTTTGTTACCAGGAAGTTAATGTTTTTGTTCTGGTATTTTGGAAATTATTAAGAGGTAATGCTTGACAAGGTTAGAAAGAATTAAAACCTGTACTGGGTTAAGGAATCTATAGCACCTTCATTTATGTCCTTTACCTATATGGCTCAGTGGGTCCTTCTCGAAGCTGGAATGGTTGTCAGTAGTTTGTAGTTTAGTGGGAAGTGAGCTTCATGTATCTGAGAAGATTTTTAACTTTTATTGGAGTGATTTATTGAGCAATACACATGGATGTGCTGCTTTCTAACCTGTTTTGCTTTCTCCATGTATTTTATTCAATTTTATTTTTACAACCCTATAACAAACTGCACAGCCAAGCCTCTGTTTTCTGTTAAATCCAATCGGCCTTTGAAATACATAGTACGCTGGTGCTGGATACCTGAATGATCTTCCAGTCAGTGCAGTCCTCTTCTTGGCTATGATATGGATTACTCCGACCAATGACCTCAGGGTAATTCTCTGCTAAGTTTTGGAAATGACAGACACATTTTCTTACACCTTTATAGTGCTGAGCCTTATGAAGTATTGTGTGTTGTAGTTTTGAAAACAATTATTGACTTTCATCTATGTAGATCTATGTAGTCTCTACCTTACTGTTCCAGTTTACAGGGTTCAGTTCTGACTTTCAGTTGCTGTCTGTATGTTGACTGGCCATAACTGTATTTACACAAACATCTTTATATAGACAGATGGAATAATTACTTGTGACCTGGGTCTTTGCTGAAATGAGTTCATTGGCAAGTTCACTTAACCTGGTTAATAAACAGACAAATAAATTAACAACTATTGCAGTGTGTCTATTGGAATATTGTCTCCTGACCTCTATCCATATCATCAGATGATGTCCCACCATCTATCTATAGCTAAGTATGACAATTTCATGTTTTCTTTTGGCAGTGTCTGTTGGTATGTGATTCATCATTCCAAAGCCATATTCACTCCCATAGTCTATTGCCTTGCTGCTTTAACTTGAGCAGAAAAACCCAGACTGTGCCCCTCTCAAATGTCATTGATAGTACCACTTGTCCAACCGCATACCTTTGCCTCAAGGTTTTGTTGCCCAGATAAAACAAGGGAGGAAAATAGAGAAAGAACAAAATAATGTTTCATGAGTAGCTGCTCAAACAGTTTGACAAAACAGAGACTGTTTTTGTTTCTTTCTCTAAAGAACCTAATTGTCCAATTTGCAGTATTTATAGGAGCAGTTTATGTATATATTGGTCTCACCTGCCATTGCCGATTCAAAGAAGTTGTTTTCATGTCCTTTGTCTTCACATATCCACTCCTCACAGCATTTGCCTGGGATTTTCAGTCGACGAGGAGCAGGGCAGTCAGGGGAGGGCAGCCTCATGTCGTCACTACAGAGAGGAACGCACCCGATCGCTCCATCCATACAGGTGCACTGGTACTTGCAGCTGGGTTGAAAACTCTCTCCAGTACGGTAAATCACTCCACCTAGGTCACATGTTGCTCCTTCCTGAGCTGAAAAAAAAAAGTAAGTTCACTGCCACAGTTTTGGGGGTTAGGCAACTTAAATTTACATTCAGACTTGAGACATTTTTCTCTTTCAGACATTTATGTCCTTGTTGTTGGAATATTTTCTCTTTTTTTGGGGGGAGGTATAATAAGTACTATCCTACTAACGCCCTCCTATACAGAAAATTCTTAAATAAAATGTTTAACGATACCTTAATAATGCCTGATTTTTTTTAATTTTTCACCTAGTTTGGAAGACAAATGCTCCAAAATGGATAAATACCCAAAACACATAGTAGATGTTTAAGTAAGATAACTTTTATCTGAATTAATGATTCATAGTAGATGTTTAAGTAAGATAACTTTTATCTGAATTAATGATTCATAATCTATAAATAAACCAAATGTATACTGCGTTTTTTTTAATTATTAGAAGGCCTACAGGTAAAAGACTAAATCACTGACTTACCAAGACATATTCCATTAACCTTGTTCATATTTGCAGTATAGTCACAGTACAGGCCTCTGTGGTGGTCACAGGGTTTCTGAGTGGAACACGAGTCTCCCAGCTGCCTTGCACACACCTTGCAGCACCCACAGCCATCCAGAATGAGGCTGGTGCCAGACGGACAGCGTGGCGGCTTTGATGGACATCGACATGGAAATGAACACCTCTCTGCTTTAGCCTAGAAGTAGACAGATTAAACCAAACTGTAACTGCATTCAAAATGCCTCATGATTTTCAATATTAATTTAACAGCTTCCATTGTAATAAGTAGGGCAGTAACAGTAGAAAATGCATTTGTATTGTACAAGTCTTTATAAATTATCTCTAATGTAGGATAAATATCTGTTGTTTTATTTTCAAATGAAGATAAAACTTCAGGGTCAACTTTCCAGTTCTGTTTGTTGTCTTCCGAAATTAAAAAAGCTACTGGACTATATTACACTGACTACATCATACAAGATGATGCAGTGTCATTATTATTTAAAAAAATAATAAACTCATTCAGTACACCGGCACAGCATGCATCCGGGATATGTTTATAAGAACATAGTGCATGGTCAAGCCATGCGTGCTTCGAGATATAATCCCATAGCTACATGCTACGAAGATGAAATCAATGACTTGACCCATAGATTTAGGGAACGTGGATATACAGAACGTGACCTGACTGTTGGTATTAGAGAAATGGACAATTTAAGGAGGGACAGGGCGGCCCCATATTTTTCTAACGAGCAGATTGTGGTACCTGGAGAAACATCGGATGTGGCGACTAATGTTGCTTCCAATGGAGTTATGTGTCCCATTTATTATACTTGTGATGTAGGGGCTGTGAAAGATGTTATTAATTCACATTGGCACATTTTATCAGTAGACCCAGCGGTCAGAGAGATAGTGGGCGATAAACCCAGATTTATTTATAAGAACAAGAAGAACCTTAGGAAATTACTGTGTTATCCAAAGGCACCTTATATGGTTCTGAAGGATGGTATACGGTTAACCATACCATGTAAACACTGTAATTTTTGTTCCTATATAGATTCAGATCCTGTTTTTACCCATCCTAATGGTTTGGGTGTTTTTAGAATGCGGGCAGGAGGTGATTGTATGTCCACCAATGTTGTGTACCTGGCCACTTGTACATTGTGCCCCGCATTCTACATAGGCAAGACCAACAGGTGCCTTAGGGATAGGATGCGGGAGCACATATACCACATGAGGAAAGGTACAACTCACAACGCATTGGCGAAACATGTTAAAGATTACAGCAGTGACCATTCCTTTAGGTTTAGAATTTTGGAATCAATGTATGTATCTCATAGAGGCGGCAATGTATTTAATCTGACTGAATCGAGGGAGAGTGATTGGATCATTCGACTAAGGTCAGATATGCCCCCTGGTTTGAATGGAAAGGTTCCAATTAAACCTTATTTAAAGATGAGGCGGTTAAAAATTAAAGGTTGAGGTACTGTGGTATTGCCTCACTAATATATTAATGTTTTTTATATTTTTTATATATATATTAGTGCTACAGATTTGTTATGCAGTTAGTGATATGGCAATACATGTGTTTTTTTATGTACAGTTTAGTATGTTTTTATGTACAGTTTAGTATGTATTTGGGCTTTGTGTGACATGTACATATATACATTTTCTGTATATATATATTTTTTCTACATAACACTTGGATTATTTTGTACATATTCATATATGAACTGAGTCAAGATATGTATTGATTTATATGTTTTTATGCCCATATGCATAGTTTCTGTGTGCGTTTTAGCACGCAGTTGCTGTTAGTGATATGAGTCTTTTAGTAGCTATTTTTATTATTGATGTCATTTTGCTTTAAATTTTGAATCAAGTTTCCCGCCTTTCAGGCTATTTAAATTGAATTTTAATACTTAGTCTTGGTCTGATGAAGCTCACCGCGAAAGCGCTAACCTCTGTGCACTCAATTAAAATCGTTTTAACATCAACTTGGAGTATCGTTTTTGTGGATTTTTCAGCTTGCTTTTACGTTTACTTTTATGCCCTTCATTGCGTTGCTCTTGATATATTCTGTTTGGTTTATAGTCATTTACATTTGCTGCATATCAAGAGCATTTACTCCTTTTGGATCCTACTATTTACTTGACATTCAGTACAGTTGGCAAACCAGGTCATTCTTTTTGAGGATATCAGTATCACTGAGAAATACCTCTCATAGTTATTGTAATACAACAAGGGCTATTAGCTGAAAGAATATCAGACTTATTGTGGGTGATTTATTTTACTTTACTCTGTGGCATATGGTGGAATTATTTTACTATAGTAGTTCATCTTCAGGGTGTGCTACTGTTTTATAATCAGCTATATTAAACCAAGATCCTTTTCTTGAGCTGGTAGGAGGTTAGCTGGATGGGGAGGCTCCCATCGCACTTTAGGATGAAAAGCAGTACAGTTTCCACTTATAACCTGGCTACTTTTTCCCTTAACCTGTATTAATACCATATGGATTTTCCATGACAAATCAGCACAGATCCAACTGAATTTTTCTTGTCAACAAAATGTAACACAAACATTCTACATTCTGTTCTGCAGTATTTGGCTCCTCTTCACAAAGTTGAATGGCCACAATCTCGAAATGCAGATGGTCGAGACCATATGGAGACCATATGCTTGAAATTGTAGAAGCTCGACTGTGTGAATGGGGAAAGGCATACAGCGCAGAATGGGAGATTTCCCTTTCTGCACTGTAGTGCGATCTCAGAGGTGGAATAAACAAGTAGTGGGGGGTATGCGGGATGCAGGGGGACTTCCCCCCTGCAGAAACACTTTTTTGTGTTACTTTTTTTCACTCCCTTTCACGAAGTTGAGCTTCCGAAATTCGAGCATATGGTGTCGGCCATATGCATTTCGAGTTTCTGAACATTCGACTTTGTGACGGGGAACCACAGTATTTATATATCTGCTAGAAAAATCACTATGTGGGAGCTCTTTTAATGTATAACTTGTGACATCATATGAAAAGAAATGTGCAGTAGTAAAAATAATAATCTTAGAAGAAGGAAAAAAATAAAATTAAGAATGTTTTCAGGACTTTTGTGATATAATATTGGTGAGTATAAAGACTAATTTATAGTTCTCTATCACTAACAAACCTCTACAGTTTGAGAGGTTGCCATGATGAAATAAGATAGTGTGGCAGTTTATAACACTGTTAAGCTATCAGAGTGAAGTCAATTTCTGTAAATGCATATGAAGTACATTAATCAACTGACCTGACATATAGCTAACCAACAACTTTGTACAGAAGATATTCTGGTTGTACTTCTTGAAAGGAATAGATGAAACATTTATATAAAGACTTGTAATGATGTATGAGAATGATAAACATTATGCAGCTGAAGTTAATTGGTACTGAAGAGTATGAAAAATTATCGATTGTTAATCAATATAGCCCTTGCTATGGACCACATCTCTGTAGCCTGGAGAACAGACACCATAGAGCCCTACATAAGGGAGGCTCAACCACTGACCCTGGCAAGTACAGATCCCTCAATCCTATCATCCTTGTTTGTAGAGCCTTGGAATGTATAATTTCTGACCTAATAAGTATAGACATTGATAACCTCATATCCCAAGATCCATATCAATTTGACTTTATGAAACCTTGCAAACTTCGTTAAAAGGGAAACTGATATTTGGACATGGCCAATGCTTTTGATACTATACCTCAGGTAGGCATTATTAAAAGACTTGTGAAACTAAACATATGTAGTGGATATAATAGCAAATAGGTTGTCAGACAGAAAACATGTAATTAAGAGTTACAGATGCCACCTTAGGAAGTAAAAATATCACAAGTGGGGCTCCTCAAGGCTTAGTACTGGGTCCTATTCTATTTGACATTTACTTGTATGATCTCCAAGAAAATCTCCTGGGGCTCTGGTCAGCAAAATTCACTGATGACTGTAAGCTAAACTTTGTTATCCGAGCACCCGCCAATGTGAAGGTACTCTAGGATGGACCGGACTATGCAAGCAACTGGTTTGACTACAATAAATATTTCTTTGACAACTCATTACTTAAACCATTAGTTTGTAATGTGATATATATAAAAATAGTAGTCAAATATGATATAAGAAGAAGTTTGGTATCACTTTAAAAAGTATATAATCCTTATTTTTTATCAATGCTGATTGGTTACTTGCTGGTGTAGTATCTGTTTAAATATGCTACATTTTTAGAACCTTGGAAGGTGTAGCTGAAGCACTAACTCATTGATATTTAATTAATTAAAGTATTTTTGGTCAATCATTTGCTAAAAAAAATATTCTATAGAACACTCACAGTTTTGCCCTTGTGATCAGATCATACCAGCCATGAGTAAACCCTGCATTACCTATACCTGAACATGTGTAAATATGAGTATATGTATGTAACATACCCAGAAAAATATGGTCTGCTGGTCATAGCTATGTTATTTACAACATCAAGATTTGTGTGGCTGTTGCGATAGCCTCTTGCTATGTAGATATTTATTTATTTAGTGAGTTCGATTACTGGGATAATGCACTGATCACAGACCATTTGCGGGCACAGCCTAGGTAAAGAATTCACAAAAAAAATAAGACAGAACAAATTCACAAAGAGTAATCACAGAAGGTAGATAATTCCATAGACAATTGATATAATATTTAAATATTATTAACAGAATAGAGAAATAAATGTTAATTAATTTTAGTAGCAAATATGAGAGGGAGGCAGCAGTTGAGAATAGAGGGTCAAAGTAAGACTGATGCAGGTAAGGCAGGAGTTAAGTTATGCGTCCAGTGGAAAAGCACTTGCAGTCAGATTTTTGATGGAGATATCTTTTGAGTTGAGCTCTGAACGTGGAGAAAGAGGAGACTTTTCTTAGGTGATGGGGACATCCTTACAATATATAAATTGTGCTTATTACTGACAAAAATGGGAGAATACTAATGTTATCACATTGTAGTTGCAGCAACACAAGTGCTGTTATTAATATTTACAACTGCCACAGCCTTACTAGGACAGAGAACATGAGTTGTGTACCTCAGGCATACTCCCCATTTTGAGTCAGGGAAACAAATTAGAGAATATCATCCCTGAGCAGGTTTGTATTTAACTTGTATATTTTCTGGAACTTTTATGCTTAGACTTCCAACAAAAACGAGCTCTACCCAGTTGCAATTTCCTGGTTAACAAAAAAAAAAAAAGTAGTGAAACAATAGCAGCAGTACATGATCGACTTGGTTTAGCATAAAGACTTTTACAAACCTGGACAGCTGAAATAATTTTGCAAAAAAAAAAACAAAAAAAAAAAAACAAACAAATATTAGAAAACCTGTTGTTCTCTATAAAACCATGGCCCTTTAACATGGCTCACCCACAGATGACCTTGATGGATACGATAGGAGCCATACCCACATGTCAGCTGGATAGATGGGAAAGACGTTAATGTTATACATACAGGACACTGAAGCAGATATGCTCACTGTTACAGCCTACTAGATTATAACACAGGTTGGCAGAGAAGACATTTATTGTTCTCTTCTTATGTATGCATTTCTTAAATACAACTAACGAAAAGGCAGTCTCATTCAGGTTACTGTTATAAATTTTCATGCTAAGAGATAAGAAATTAGTGTGCAACAGCACTGATTCAAGACTATGGGTCGGATTCAGAAAACCTTGTGTTTAGCTACAAAGAATAGTTGTAACTAAGACTAAGGCACAGAAGCTGGCACTGATTTAGAAAAGATGTTGGAACTAACTGCAAGCAGCTGTTTGCACTTAGCATAGATGCTATCTATAAGACAACTGCTTGTACTTAGCATAGATGCTATATGGGACAGCTGCTTGCACTTAGCAAAGATGCTAGCCATAAGACAGCTGTTTGCATTTAGCATTGATGCTATCCATTAGAAGTGATTTGTAAATATAAAAGGCCGATATAAGCCACTGGTCTGTCTCTCTAGTGCTTATCAGTACAATCGAAAAGGTTTAGTTTTAAACAACATATTTTTGCTTGAAATGTACAGAGAACACAGTAATACTGTTGCTGTAGTTATCACATATAGTGAATTTCAGGAATTATATTGTATTGTTTCCTGCATGGCTTGATGCATAAATAAATACTCCTTATTTGGCCATACACAATGATGTTATGCTCACCATATCTCCTGGTTGCTAGGGGTGAATGCATGCTCTTAAGCAGAAGTTGTACTAATCTTTGCCTGCATTGACTGCTGTCAGATATTCTCTTCTGATACCTTGATCCCAGACCTTTCAACTGTTCCTATTTTTGTGGTTTGCTTTACCACTTCACACAATTTTTCTGGCCCCTAATCACAAAACATTCTAAAGATGAAACCAGGATACATAACCAACATATTGGTGGCACCAATAATTTAAAGAAACAGGACAGTACAGTTGTGTACTCTTACCATAAATGTAGATGTTCGAGTGTGTTCACTGTTGCAGTCATGACTGTAGGGTTCTTCCTGCCAGCAACAGCCCTTGATCGGCCAGAATCCCAAAGTCTGGATTTGGCGTCAGCTGAGGTCGCTTTTATCCTGACGTCAATGCGCCAGGAAGTATAAAGACCTCAGCCAACGCCATTACCCCAGTTTTTCTTGCCCCAGATGTCAGGTGCCCAAAACCTCAGCAGCCAAAATACCTCATAACAGACAATACTCAAAGAAAAAACAAAAGAGGGGGTAGGAGGGAGGGTAACTCAGACTGCAACAGTGAACACACTCGAACATCTACATTTATGGTAAGAGTACACAACTGTACTATGTCCTTCATGGTTCACTGTTGCAGACATGACTGTAGGGTTGAGTCCCAAAGCTAAGAAAGGGTGGCTGGAGGAGAAACAGAAGGAGCAGCCACAAAACTTTGCAAAACCGCAGAAACAAAACCGGCCCTAGATTTAGAATAGAGAAGGAGGTTGTAATGCTTAGAAAAAGTATGCACAGAACTCCAAGTAGCAGCCTCTAAAATATCCTTGGTAGGAACCCCACAAAGAAAGGCTGCTGAAGTAGCAGTAGCCCGGGTAGAATGAGTCCTAATATTAACAGGAACTGGATTGCCATGAAAAGAGTAACAGAACTTGATGCAGTGGGCAATCCACTTAGAAATAGTTTGCTTAGTGATTGCTGTCCCTAGAACAGTAGGAGCATAAGCGACAGACAATTGGTCAGATTTCCGGAATATCTTGGTCCTGTCCAGGTAAAAATGAAGCTGTCTGTGCACGTCCAAAGAGTGCAAAAGACTTTCTTCCTCACTTTGAGGATTAGGATAAAAAGTAGGCAAATGAATAGTCTGATTCAAGGCCACTGCCGAAACCACCTTAGGCATAAAGGTGGGATTAGTCCTTAGGGAAACCCTGTCCTGATGAAAAATAATGAAGGCTTCCACAGCCATGAGTGCTTGCAATTCCGAAATTCTTCTAGCAGAGGTTATAGCTAAAAGAAAAGCAGTTTTCCAAGACAAAAATTTTAAATCCGTGGAAGCTGCAGGTTCAAAAGGAGACAAGGTTAATTTTTCCAAAACATAGTTAAGATCCCAAGTGGGAACAGGTGCTCTTATAGGGGGCTGAACATTCTTAGCCCCTCTAAGAAATTGTTTAAGTAATGGATGAGAAAAAATCGGAGGATCCGTATTGTAATGTGCAGAAATAGCAGAAGCATGAAGCTTAATAGATGAAAAAGATAAGCCCGTATGTAACAACTCTGCCAGATACTTTAAAATCAGAGGAATGTTCGGAACAGTAGAATCACCACCTTGGACCTGATTCCAGGAGCAAAATCTTTTCCATTTACCTGCATAAGATTTCCTAGTGCTGGGACATCTAGCTTCAAGGATTACATCCATTACCTGTTTGGAAAGAGTAGATGTGTTTACAGACCCTGGATCCGCCAGGCAGCTAGATTCAGAGTTTTGACATGACTGTGCAGGATCCGGCCGTCCTGTTGAGACAGTAGATGAGGGATTTGAGGCAGAATCCAGGGAGGCTCCTGAACTAGGTTCATCAGAGTGGAATACCAGAATTGTCAAGGCCAATTGGGAGCCAGTAAAATCATTTGCGGTCTGTCCTGTTTTATCTTCAGAAGTACCTGAGGTAGAAGAGGAAAAGGAGGAAAAGCATATACTGAGAGGTATTTCCAACTGAATGAGAGGGCATCCACTTTCCATGCTAGTTTGTGGTAGGTCCTGGTGCAGAATGTTGGAAGTTGATGATTCTGAGGGGATGCAAAAAAGATCTATGTCCAGACATCCCCATGCCTGTACTATCATCCTGAACATCTGAACATCCAACATCCATTCGTGTGGATCCGAAAGTGTCCTGCTCAATGTGTCTGCCAGAGTGTTGCCTTTTCCTGGCAGGAATTGTGCCTGTAAGTGGACTCTGCAGGTCAGTGCAGTGTACCACAGAGCCATGGCTAACCTGCACAGGGAGTAAGAGTGAGAGCCCCCCTGCTTGTTTATGTACCACATCACTGTAGTGTTGTCTGTCTTTATCAACAATTGCCCTGGTAGAAGAAAGTCCCTGAAGGCTATCAGAGCATTCTGTACAGCGAGCATCTCCTTCAAATTTATGTGCAGGTGAATTTGCTCCTTTGTCCAAACACCCTGAAGACATCTCCCATACATGTGGGCTCCCCAGGCATAATGTGAAGCATCCATTGTCAGAACTTGGTTGGTTGGTGAAGGACAAAAAGGCCTCCCCTTGTTCTGGAGACAGGCTTCGGCCCACCAAAGAAACTCTTGCTGTAGACAAGGCAAAATCATGATCACTGTTTCCAAACTGTGGTAATGCTGAGACCACACACTCTTGAGGTACCACTGTAGTTTCCTCATATGCAGTCTTGCATATGGTATTAGGAGAATGCAGGAAGCTATATAACCTGAAGCCTGCAGAACCTTTCTTGCAGTCAGCTGTTTCATTGAAGCCAGGTGTTGGAAAGAAGAAGCCAGCTGCGCTTTTTTGTCTGCTGTCAAGGAAGTCATCTGGGTTGTAGTACTCAGAAGAGCACTCAGGAAAGTAATCTGCTGTGTGGGCACCAGATTTGACTTCTTTAGATTCACTGTGAATCGAGGTACTGTAGAAGATGCTGCACAAAAGCTAGATGCTGAAGTAGAGTGTCTTTGTCATCCGCTTGAATAAGACAGTCGTCCAGATAAGGCTATATTTGAATGCCCTTCTGTCTGCAAAACGCCATTACTGGTGCCAGGCACTTTGTAAAGACCCTAGGCACAGTAGATAAGCCAAAGGGCAGCACAGAGAACTGGTAATGCTTCGAGCCCGCTTTGAATCTCAGATACCTTCTGCACTCTCGCCTTATAGGAATATGCAGGTAAGCTTCCTTTAAATCCAGAGTCACCATCCAAGCGTTCTTGCCCAACATAGGCAGCAGCTGCTGCAGAGTGAGCATCTTGAATTTTGGTACATCTAGGAAGGTGTTTAGTACGGAAAGGTCCAGGATTGGTCTCCACGAATTTTCCTTCCTGGGAACCAGGAAAAGTCTTGAATAAAAACCTTACCCTATTTCTAAATTTGATACCAATTCTATGGCCCTCATAGCTAAGAGGGACTGAACCTGCAGTTGTGCCTCTGCCCATTGATGATTCGGCAGATCTAGCCAACCGTTCGGTCTTGGCAAGGTGTGGAAATGAAATCTGTAACCTCTTGAGACTATGTCCAGAACCCATTTGTCCCGGGTTATGCGGCCCCAATTTTGATTAAAAAAGAGAAATCTTTCCTCCCAAAGGTGCTTCCAGGAGAGAAGCCCCTGGAACCAGAAAGGGAGAGTCATAAAGACTGTGTCCGGTAGGGTTGAGACTTATCTTCACCACCTTTGGGAGAGGGGGCAGGCCACTGCCTATTCCTAAAAAGGGTTTGTGCCTGTCCCACACCTCTAGAATGCCTGAATCTGCTTCTCTAAGGCCTGTCCGAGCTCGGAAAGGACCAAAGTTTAGCTGGCCAGTGCCTGCTAAATCTAGGAGGTTGCACCTGTAGAAAATCCTTAACCGTCTGCATAGATTTGGCTTTGTCCTCCATTTTCTCTAATACCTCTTCGGCTTTGGCCCCAAACAAAACATTGTGCTGCAAAGGGGCATCCAAAAGTTTGGCTTTAACCTGATCCGGCAAGCTTTGTTCCTTTAACCAAGCATGTCTTCTAATAACTGCACCAGTTGTCGCAGCCCTACAAGAAGCTTCCAAAGAATCAAAACCACAATGCAGGGCATGTTTACCCACTTGTTCAATAGCACGCAATAAATCCTGTAACTCCTTGTCATCCGCACCAATAGAAACAGCTGACATCTTTTGTTTAAATACAGACAAAAGGTATTGCTGATACTTTAGCATATGAAATCGACAGTTCAAAGCTCTAATAGACAATGTAGCAGAGGTATAAACTTTTTTACCCCATCTTTCCAAAGCCCTGGACTCTCGGTCAGAGGGAATAGGATGTTTAGCAGAGGCCGCCTTAACACCCTTAGGGCCCTGAGAAATTGTTTCCAGATCAGGTGAAAGATTCTTAAAAAGAAACTTGTGAGAATCTGGAACCCTATAATACCTATCTGATTTGACCGGAGTAGGGGGGAAAGAATCAGGAGAGAGGGAAGCTTCTGAAAAAACATCATCTACAATGACCAATACAGGAGGACTAGCAAGAGGCTTATGCAGAGGGAGAAGAAGAAAATCCCTAAGCCTTTTCTTGGTTTCAGAGAATTCCTGCCCTTCCCAGTGAAAATGCTCCCTCATATCATGCAAAGTTTCACCAAAAGAATAATCCTCAGGAGGAGAGGCTGAAGGAAAGGAATCTTCAGCATCAGAATCCTCATAAGGAGGAAAGGAACAATCGTGCTCAAGGGAAGAAGCAGAAGAAACAGAAATTTGGTCTGAAGAATCATAATCGGACTATAATCTAGGCTTTTTGTCAGGAGGGGGATGAGAACCTCTGATCATACATAACAAATCTTCAGCCATCCTAAGCATCTGCCTTTGAGGCCTGGGACCCTGATCAAAAGGCGTCTGTGCTTGCCATTTCTTTTTAGCTGGAGCCGTAGATTTTGTACCTTTTTTGAATATCTCAGGTTAAGAGATATGCTTGATCACCTGAGTGGACACATTGAAATAAAACTGATAGAGTTTGCTTAAAGAAAATATAAAGCTTAAAGTTAAAAACCCAACAATCACAGGAAAACATTTCAGCCCTTCATATTTGTATGTCTTTACATTATAGCTTTTATTGACATTGTTTGCCCTTTTTCACCATAAAATACTTATTATAAATGAGCTAACATGCACAGTTTTAATGCTTGTTTGCATTGATTAAAAGCCACCAATATGTTAATACTGTTGTGTTCTTTCAGGAAACAATCATTCCATGGCATCACAGGCTGACAGGGTTCCCTGCATTAGCTGATAATTTAATTACGGGTTGGAGTTGGCATAATGGTTAAGGTGCTTACCTCACAAACATAAGGTACAGGGTTTGTTTCTCAACCTTGGGATATGTGGTTAGGCTTAAAATGGTCCACAAGGGCAGTTAGCCTGCTACAAACCTATGTGCCCACACCACAGAATAAAAAGTCCGAAGGTAATGTTATACATCGTTTTACCACTTATAGTATATAACCATTGACCAGTAGATGGCAGCATAATAAATAAAATGCAAAAACCACAGAAGAAGCCCAAAATAAAAAGGTAAGACTGCCAGGAGGGAAACAAAGTAAATGTGTATGCAAAGAAAGTAAAAAATAACTTATGTTCCTTGCACTTTTTTACAAGCATATTAAAATTAATAATCACAGGACAACATGTTTAAAGAAGAGTACACACTACCAATGAGAATAAATGCTGAACTCCTTCAAAAAAAATCCTTAGTGCAGAAGTTCACAATAAGGCTTGCATCAGAAAAAAAAGCCAGAATTCAAGGAAAAAAAGTAAAAAACAACTAAGACTCTGACTTTATTAATTTAGCTTGCATAAAGCCTTCTTGTCCATTTTGCCTCCTTTTATAGTTCATTCATCAGTTTCATTGCATAAGACAATGATACTGCAGTATGCATGGCTTAACATAGAGCACACCTGCCTGTGATGCTGTAAGCTCAAAAGGCTGTGGGTTCTATTGCTGCCCCAAGTTCCTGGACACATTTTCCAACAATGACACAACATTGCAGCATAAGGGGGCACTGCACTCCCTGAGTGTGCAATCCTTTAGATGAGATAGTATTGCATATTCCTGGGATTGGGTTAGTTTAGGTGCACTTAAACGATCCCGTGACATTTACTGAAAAGAGTAGTGGAATTTCTCAGGAGGATCTGCCAAATTTCCCCTAGTCAGTATAAATACTACCTCTGCTCTTCCCTGAAAGGAGGCCATTGACTTAGTGGGACTAACCCAGTCAACAAGGTGTAAATAAAATAATACATAAATTAATGTCTCATTGTGGACATATAGTCCATTGCTAGTATATCTTAATCTGAGACTCTAGTTATTATGATTCTGTAAAAAAATAATTATGGTTACAATAACTTAATTATGCAGTTATAGTCCTGGGATTGGTCTTAATTTTTCCGTATATATTAGCAATTTACCTTAAAAAAGAACAGCATTTGAATACTGTATATACAATCTGTAGTACCATGGCAGTGAAGCCCAGTTCATACTGATCATCTCTTCATTATTAACAGGCTGAATATAGATTCATTTATGTACTATTTTGCTAATTTAAATACTCAGAACCACAACTCTGATTGGACAGTTAGTCCTACTTTTCTTAGTATTAAAACATACATGCCATAAGAAAAAGCTTCCAAACAATGTTTAAGGTTTCCAAAATAAACAGGATAACTTTCCAAACAGACTTGTATCTGCAGCAATTACTGCTAGCGTTTTAGGATTGTGAGTCAAATGTTGATTCAGCAGTAAGAACTCTTGCATATTCTACACCCAAAGCTCTGCAGCAAACAATAAAAAAACTTGTTTGAGAATGACCTGACCACTACACAGTCCAAAAGAATTGCAGCAGCCAATGTATTCATTCTATCCCAGTAACAACCACTGTATTATGTATATTTAACTCACTAATGTGTACACATGGATATATATCTGTGTTAAGCCAGGCAGTTAAAACGCTATTGTGCACTCCCCAAATCATCAAGCCCCTTCCCAATTATTTATTTAATGTTTATTTACTGGGGAACTCCGACTGGGCTAGATGCCTGTTTTCAGCAGAAGCCCGGGAAGAAAAGCTCCACATAAAACATTATGACATCTCAAAGCAATACATTAAAAAAAAATCGAGTAGGTCAGAAACAGTACTATAGAGCATACATTAAGCATTATGCACAATGGCATAACAATTAGCTAATGCTTGTAAAATACTTTTAAGAAACTTACAATTAACTAATCAAGAGTTATATGCACATCAGAGATATAGGTTGGAGTAGATCAGATTGTTGGAAAGGATGGGGAGGTGAGAAGAAGATTGAGGCAAAACTTACAGTTAATCAAAAGTTGTGAGTGCATAAGAGGTTTAAGAAGAAATTAGAGTGATAAAAGTGTGGGAAAAGAAGGGTGGCTGACAAGTTCAGCCTGGTGAGGAACAAGAGCATAACCAATTGTCCTTTAGGTAGATCTTTATTAGAGTTTTGAACTGTACTGGTCGGTTGTGTTTAGTATGTTCCCAGGGATAGAGTTCCATGCTTTGGAGAAGTTATTAGAGTATTGTGAGTTATTGGATTTTGTGACTCTTAATATTAATTTATCGGAGGATCTCAGGGTCCTGCTGTCGAGGTGTATTTGAACTAGGTTGTGTAGGGCTGGACATTTGCCCTTCATTCTTCCTTTTTTCGAATATCTGAGTAGACCAAGCGAGTGCAATGAGAACCAGGAATTACTGTCATCATCCAGCAGGTAGGTGTTCAAAACATTTTTTTTTTCATGGTCCTAACTTATTTCTTGTGATAAGTTGACAAGTTTGCCCTTGCTTTAGGTACTGTAGAACCACTGGTATATGTTTGCAACTGTACACACATTGAAATACAGGTGTAGTGCTACATGCTGCCACCAGGCAGGCTAAAGTGCTTGTCCTTGGTCTTCATGTTGTCTTTGCACCTCTTGATCTCCCCCAGGTGGACAACAGTTTGAACAGACTCCCTCCATCCAGAATAAGCCAGCCAACTTTCAATGTTTACTCTAATCTCACTGGTGAGTTCTTATGACACCTGAACCCTACCCAGTACTCTAACTTAGGCTCTGGAGCCGCAGACAGGGCTTCATACCTTTGTGCCATGTGTTTTGCCAGTTCATCAGTACTCTTTTTGTGCAACTGTAGGCTGTTAGATAAGGATTTTGGAGCTACGTAACACTGACTAACTGAAGTAGATCATTGTTTACATGCTCAATGAAAGCAATCAGCAAATAACAAAAGTGAACAAAATAAACATGCCTTTTCACAACAGAAGTTTCACAAATTCCAAAACTTTTAAAATGCTTTCACAAAATAATCACTATAAGGCAAGCATTTCAGAGAGCACTATAGGCTTGCTTATATCAGTCAATCAGCCTTTGCCGGTTTAACTTTCTCCTTGTGGGCAAAGTGTACTGCTGCTAGGTAAACACAACATTCCTTATATTCATGCATGCCTTACTCTGATGCTGTCAGTCTTCTTTAAATTTCATACCACTGAATTTGTTAATATCGCATTTATGACAAAAATAAAATAAAACTCATTTATGTACAACAACAATACCTGGACATTTCCTCTGAAGGTTCAGAGGGTAGTTAAAAAAAACATGGGAACACGTTCACATGAACAAGGATTGTTTAAAATATTATAGGCCATTTTAAGAAGAATTTATTACGTTCACATGAACAAGGATTGTTTAAAATATTATAGGCCATTTTAAGAAGAATTTATTTGCTTGTGCTTCAGCAAGACAGATGCACTATTTACAGAAAAAATATAGTACAAAAAGCAGATGCTTTTCTAAGAAAATAGATATTCGATGTTCAAAGTTGTCTCAGAGTAAACAAGCTGTTTTTCATGCAAACAAAGCAGGTAAGCAGAGCTACAAATCAAACAATCCTGGCTCATTGAGCTGTTTAACCATGCCATTATCACAGATGAGACTTGGCTCAAATAAAACTCTTCCATTATCTGTGCATGGATATATTAAATTGAATGTGTATACATACTTGTTACCTGTAAGTGGGAAAAGCTTTAAACTGTTCCACCCTTTATTATATATCATAGTCCCCTTATTCTAGACACTTGGCAGTATAAAAATCAGAGAATTTATATCATTGCCCAAGTATAAAATAAGCAACGACATGAATATTTTTATAAATAAACAGATGGATAGAACAAATCTGGTATGGTAATAAGAACAGTGATCACTGAATATTTAGATAATGCCACACAACAGTAATATTTAGATAAGAACATTGAATATTTAGGACTCCCAAAGTAGCAGTCACTTAACAAAATATGCATAAATTAATATTAGATCACAAACAGGCATTTGTCTAAAATGAAAGTTCTATGCAGGAACAAGCATCCATACCATCCATATGAGGGACTGCACCCCCACACTCCTTTGCTACTTAGTATAGTCATCTCAAAAGTTACAGCTACTCAGAGAAAAGCCAAATAATTAAAAAAAATAAAATTATTTGAAATGTTTCTTTCTTTGGCAGATTTGGAGAAATTCATCTAATTTAAGCACTTGCATTTCATCAGAAGAAATGACCCCTAAACATTCCTCTGGAAGAAAATTGGAGATACCCCCACCCTTTTGTGCCTTGCTATTATGAGACTCTTTTTAGTTGGATTTATGTTTTGGCTGCTTAGCCCTGAGGAAAAGGAGCGGTTTCTATCCCTGTCCAAGTACACATAATTAACAAAGTACTGCATTAATGACATGGACAAATGAACATCACTCATACTTTCAGGTATGAAGCAAAATAAGCCCTTGAAACAAACAAAAAGTAATTTCATGAACTGTAGCATTTGGGCTGTCTGGATAAGAATCAATGTAGTTATGAAACACTGACAATGGAATTAAAGTGTGTTTTAAAGTAGGTAACAGGCCATGTCCTGAGGGTGTTTTGGATGGTTTACAGTAAAAGTTTTAAAAGTCTGAAGCACAGTCTCCTAAACGGATTATGCAAACTTCTAAGATTTGATTGGGGCGGTTTATAGCAGCAGAGTTTCAGAAATATGAGACTTATTCCTCTGCACGTGGTTATGCAAGCTGCTGAAACATCGTGTACACTGGTGACATTCGAAACATAAGTTCAGGTTTTCTTTTCATTATATAATTTATGAGTGGGGCAAATAGCACTACACTACTAAAAGCTACCACTTAAAATGCTTTTCTAGAAATGCCAGAACTAGTATAATATTGTTTCTGTAAAACTGGTCTGTCATCAATTAAATGAAATAATTAATGAAGTTGCTTTTAGGCACCCGTGTTTTAATAAACATTTAGTATGGAGTAACATCAGTGCAGATAATTAGAGGCATAGGTTATATTTTTCTTATTTGCCAATATTAATGTTGTATATAACAATGTATGTACATAGTGAGATATGTTCAAATTTTTATGCAAAAAAAAAAAAAAAAAGATTTTAATTTTGTGTCTCCTATAGGTGCTCTCATGGTAGAAGCTTGCAATACAATTGCTTATTGCTACCTGTTCAAAAATTCAAGTGCTTAATCCCCGTTAGCCTGATCAACTGTTTCTACATAGCTTTCTCATCACCCAAAGCTATAAAACTATGTAGCTCTACCAGAAACTAAAACTCCTACCCAGTTCCCAACCTAAGTCCTTGCTCTCTGACCCTAAAACTCCACTCCCCTTCAAGTTCTTGATTGCGTCCTAAACCTACAACTCCCTTCCCCCTCTCAAACCCTAAACCCCCCCCCCACTCCCCTCCCCCCCACAGGGGGAGTTCAAGCACAAGGCACAATCTACACAAGGTGTAACATGTTCATGTCACCGGCTTAGATACTGGTTTCTAGAGTTTAGAACTTAGAGCTTTTAGCATTCTCCTTAATTTCAGGAATTTTGCTGAATATCAGAAGTAATAAAGCTGGATGATAAATATTGTGTGTATCAAAATCAGTATGTAATGGATTTCAATCATATATTATAAGCTATGATATATAACTTGATTTTTTGTTTTATTTTCAAAAACTAAGAGCATGTGAGAGAAGGAATACTTGACTTGTATGAGAAGAAATAGATTATTAGTAGGCAAGTTTATAATGTGTTTTTTTTCGGTTATAACATGTTACTGTTGTTTTGCCTTTTGAACAAGTCTTCAAGCAGGATGCAATGTAGAATTAGTGGAATATTTTTCAATGCAGGCTCACAGTTTGTTTTGGCAGTCTTGCAGTTTGGAAGACAACAAGCAACATGTGATGAAAGTAGACTGAAGCCTCAGTCTTGTCTCACTGTGCCTGTTGTTGTGTCTTTCGGCTTTTCCCGGTTAGGGAGTCGCCACAGCGGAACTCCGGTCCACTAATGATTGGTAGTTGATTTTTACGTGCCGAGTTACCAGCCCTGACGCACAGCCTTCAACGAAGGTACGCCCATTCACGCACGTCTCCACACAGAAGATGCTCCAGCTGAAAATCGAACCAGACAGCGTCTTACTGTGAGGTGACAACTGTAGACAGTGTAAAATTTTTTCTGCTTGTACATTAGCACTCTGCTATGGTTCGGAGTGTTAAACGTTACTGTACATGGCAGGCAATGGAGAAAAGCCTGTTTGACTTTTTAACTGTTTTGCATTTCCATTCCCTTATTTCTTGAGCTACATTCATAATTAGTTTACAACAAAACAGTATTTCTGTTGGTTGCAATTCACTCTATACATATTAGGTGTCTTAACAATCAACACTACGATTTCTCCTGCAAGGACATTACCAATGTAACATGTCCCAATCCTAGCTTTATTTTCAAATACCAATACTGCATATGCAAAGAAGGCCAATTAATTACGTTTGAGTTTTGAACACTCTACTTCCTGTGTTTATAGACTTCTATATGCATGGACTTGCATACATCAAAAAAAGCTTTACAAACACTCGTTCTCTGCATAGCACTGTGGAAACAAGATCATTCTCTTCTTTCCATGTCCATTTGCTGTAGCTGCTTGTTTTAACATTATATCATAATTCTGTATTATGGTGTCTTAACTTGCAGTAGAATGCAAGTGTTACATTGCAAATGCATAGAAGTCAGGTATAGGCAGGCAGCATAAACAAAGAATCGGGTACGCAAATTATACTTTCACATGTAATATACATCTTCCTTACAAAAAGCTAGATGGAGATTATGTAGAAAACGTCTTGATGACTGAAGTTTCTCGGTTCCAGAGCACTTATTTATTTCAAAATGTCATCAGTCAAGAAAAATACACTGTCAGTGAGAAGATACGTGATGAAGCACAGAAAACAATATCCATTGTAAACTAACCTAATTCTTGTGTGGTTCTGTAACTGTAAAAAGTACTAAGGAAGAGTGGAGCTCACTTTAATAATGAACTTTGAAATGACTATTTTCACAAGAAGTCTGCATAATTCACAGTGTGCCTTGCAGTGATGGTGAACTGGATATGGGCACTTTTTGCTTTAATATGATGAGAAGAGCATGTTAGTACTGGCAATGTTAAACTCTCTCTACTCATTTTCTTTCAACATTCCTTATATTTTGGCATACAAGCTACCTCTTTATTTACATACCTACCATTTGACCACCATTTTACAGATGAAAAAATAAAATAATCAGCAATACAAATATTATTCTACCAAATCTATAGCATTTTTATTTTTACATCTCTCATTTAAGATCACATACTCCAGCATGCAGCAATGTTTCCTAAATATGAATGACAATGTACAAAACAGTGCCTGCAAAAGTGCTAAAGAAGAAACAAAATCCTAAACCAATCTTAGACGCAAAAGCAGAGTTTAAGACAAAACATAAGGAGGGTACTAAAAAAGAATTGCCGCAGATCAGACATTTTTTCAAATGTTTAATTGGCAGTCCCATGCTCCAAATTCTTCTTATACTGCTAAGTTTAATTTATTCCAGAATGTCATGAGCAAAGAAAAGAATCATGCCAAAACAGATTCTGGTTTCAGGAATGAAACTGGAGAAGTTTCAGGTGGGTGTCTCACACCTTCTCTGAGCTGCATCCTTTTATCTGCTTTACTGCAGAATACAAAACATCTATTGTGCTTCATTCGGTTGCAGAAGGGTATTGTTTAAAGTCATGCTTTTGCCATCTAGAAACTGAATAAACACCTATTTTGCTAGAAATTCAAACCACCTTAAGCAAGAATGTATGAGTAAATCATAAATCAAGCTAAACACACACTAGCTGGCTTGCTGCCCAAACAGTAGGATGAAAAGTAATAAGCAGAGCAATTCTGATTAATTGAGTTGCTATATAAATACATACCCAGCCCAACACAAGACTGACAAGGAAAACCTGAATGATTGTTTTCTTGACTTCTGGAAACATCCTGCTCATGGCGTAACTCCAAGGAGTATCTGAAGTCTTGCAGATCGAGTTCAGGCTAAGAGAGACAGAGAGAGATTTGTCTTTCCTCGTGTTAGGCTCGCTGGATTCTGTTGTCTCTGAAGAAAGTAGCTGCTTAAATACACTTCAGAGGGGTGTGCCTGAAGATGAATGACATGCCAGACAACTCAAGTGAAGGAAACGTATCCACATTCCAGAGAATGTTTCCAATTCCTGTGGGTCCAGAGGTTAGGGGCAGAACCATCACTGTAGCAATAATTCACATTCCACATTTAGAAGCACAGCCTAGGAGAATCTAACTTTTTTCCACTCTGTAGAGATTGTCTAGCTAATAAAGAGAGAGAGAGAGAGAGAGAAAAAGAAAAAAAAATCTTCCTCTGTCTCTCTTTGTCTCTCCTTCTCTGTCTCCTGTTGTTTTTCCTCTATTAGCTAGTTTAATGCATACAGATTCTGCCCTTGCCCTTTTATTTATTTATTTAAATTTGTTTTTCAGAGTAGAGAACTGATCCAATGGACCATATACCTATTAGATATGATGGAACACTGGCATAATGAGTTAAATATTATACTAGGTGCCTGATTCTTTGAATGCCAGAAAGCTTGTGGTGTAGTATGCAATCCTGCAGTCAGAAGAACCAAACCATTGCCTGCATGAAAACTCAAGAACAATCAGGGCTCACTGCATTTCAATTTAAACAACAGCATACTGACAGTACACTCTGATAAATATCATCTGTATACAGAATTCAATAATATTTCTTGTATGTTCTTTATTTGTCTTCCTTTTCAATATTTTTCATTAGTTTGTCAGGCTCATAGACTTTTCTACTTGGAGCTGCTATGGTGTTTGATCTTATCCTTTTACAAGTAAAACCTTCAGATTACTACTATATATTGACTGCTCCACAAAGTAGGGGTAAAATGGTGGCCTGCACATCTTAAGCTTTAGAATTATGATGGAGACAGATAGTGGTGCATGACCAAGGGGAGAGCAATGAGTTGTTAACTGGTTTGAGAGATAAGCACTTCAAAGTTTTTTTTTTTTGTACCGTCCACTGAGTCTTGACAAATGGTTCCCCTCTTTGGCCCAATCAGCCCATTCACTTGGCTCTCAGGGATGAGACCTAATCACTCACCAGCCCAGGCAGTAGCCTTATGGCCCATTTGATCCCTGGCTGGAAGGCCTAATCAGTCAATTCATTCCTCCAGATAGGTGAGGGACAGAGCATGTCAGACTCCCAAACCACTGAAAAACCCTTCCCTAGTAATGGAACTCCTAATACCAGTGATTGCTCACTAGAGCTCTGCTATTGCTGCTCACCGAGGGGAGCAGACCTGCCTTTGAATACTTGCTAGCCCAGCTCCTAAGCAACACATGCTCTGCAGGCTCAAACTCTGCAGATGCTATATCTAATGCTCCTTCTAGGTGTCATCCAAGCCCCAGAGTATGAATGAGTAAGCAGAGGTTGTTCACTCCCATCCTCCTTACCTCACTCACTTTAATGCTCCTGCCATTAGTCAAACATAGGTAGTCTGTGTGATGCTCGTGCACTGGCCCAGTAATCAAGGAGCCTCAATCCTCACCACTAGCACCAGTGAGGGGCGTACACATTGGGAAGGATAACAAGTACACATACAGTAAAGTACAACTTCCCTTAAGAGCACACAGAGATCACAGTTAGTCTGGGGCTGGTTTCTCCCTTTCTCTCCAGATCCCCAATAAGACTCCACACTGGCACAGCTATAGGGTACAGATCTCAGCCTGGTAGTCAAGCCAAAACCTCCAGCACCCTCTCTGTCCAACCAGTGCTTTGTGTCCCTGCCCAAGTAGCTGACAAACACACACACTTTAAGATATGAGTTATATACAAGCACACAGACACTCCTGGGAAAGGCTGGCACATGTTCTCCAGCTATGCCCCTTTCTGCCCAGGCTATAAGGTAGTAATCCACTGCCACCAACCACTGTTTATTAGCTACTAATAAGGCCCTTACCAAAGGGTGTCCAATTTTACTGTGCAATATTATTATGCAATTAGTAAGTGTGACGAACAGCAAGACTATTGGAGTGGCTTAGTACAGTATCACTAAATACATGCAAGTACTCTAGAGCTTAAATTATCTCTACATAAAACAGCCACAGTTGAAAGGTTTAAAAATATTTAATAATAAATAATAACACAAGACAATACTTATTACTTCAACACAATGACATTACAGAGTTCAGCAATCACAGGAAAAACATTAAAACAATATTGTAGGATAGTCTGACAAATATAGAAAACAGCTAGTCTAATCTGGTTAAATTCCTATCTAACTCTAAGAGAACCCACTGTTCTAAATAAATACTTACAGAGAAAAGGCAGAGTGCTGGTGAGTTGATGTGTTCTTGTTCAGACAAAATCCAAAATGCTTAATTCTCTCTCTCTGAGAAAGTCTTAAATTGATAGCACAGTACTGCTGAGTCATTTCACATTACATCATTCTTGACACTTCTCTGGTTTCCAGGCTAACAGAAACTCAAAATTTACATTTCTTAGTAAGCTTGCACCTGGCCAGAAAGCCACAGCAATAAAAGACATTATACATGTAAAACATTAGCAAGTATGTCTTAAATCAAGGCAATAGAAAGAATTCCTTAGTCCAGACATCCTGTCTTTGAGTTTTGAGATCAGTCATAAAATGCTTTACTTTATCAGCTTTCTTCCAGTAGAGTGCATTGTGGTTACATTTTTGAAGCTCAGTACCACATATAGTTTAATCATATTATATAGTTCTCTTTACATTTGTAGAACAAGCCTATGGATTACATTAATATTCACAATGACATAGAATTATTTACAAAATTCTATTTGGCTCGGCTGGCAGCCCCTCAGTTTTTCACATTTCTCCCCCCTCCCCCCGAGAACTCATGCTAGTTTTCCAAGTGACCCTTGAGAAACTTTGCTTGAGAGGGTTAGGTCTATTTGAGTATACCTTTCCCCATTCCCTGTCTTAAGAGCCCATCTGCGTTGGCATTGCTAACCCCACTGTGGTGGTGCACTGACATATCATATGCTTGCAACCCTAGGCTCCATCTTAGCAACTTGGCATTTTGCTGGCTGGCTCAGTGTAATGTTAGGGGATTGTGATCTGTGACTACAGTGAATTTTCTTCCATATAGATAAGGCTGAAGTTTCTGCAGTGCCCACACTATGGCTAGACATTCCTTTTCTACAGCTGCATAGCATTCCTTCCTGGGTTGGAGCCTATGACTGAGATAAACAACTGGGCGCTCTTCTCCCTGTGAAGAAATCAGGTTAAGTACAGCCCCCACCCCATGGTTTGAAGCATCCACCTGCACAACAAATTATTTGCTGTAATCTGGACTGGCTAACACAGGGGGTCCTCCCAAAGCTTCTTTAAGCTTCTGGAATGCCTGCTCACATGATGTGGTTCACACTACCTTATCTGGCCTGTTTTTCCTTGTCAGGTCTGTGAGGGGAGCAGCTATCGTACTATAACTGGGGACAAACTTTCTGTAGTACCCTGCTGTCCCTAAGAATGCACTCACTTGCTATTTGTAACAGATGCAGGCCATGCCTGAATGGCTTCCACTTTGGCAGGTTCTGGCCCAATCTTACCACTCCCCACTCTATGTTTCAGGTAGGAGACCTCTGCCATACCCACCTGACATTTGCTTGGCTTAATGGTCAACCCTGCCCTCTGTAGTCTTTCCAGAACCTCCCTGACATTCTGAAGGTGCTCTTTCCATGAATGGCTGTAGATGGCAATATCATCTAGGTAAACAAGGGCAAACTCTCCTGCTAGGATATGATCTACCAGCCTCTGGAAAGTTGCTGGGGCATTTTTCATCCCAAAGGGCATCTTTATGAACTCATACAAGCCAAAAGGAGTCACAAAGGCTAACTTCTCTCTAGCACTGGGAGTCAAGGGCACCTGCCAGTAACCCTTGGTAAGATCAATGGTGATAAGATACTTAGCCCCACCCAGCTGCTCTAGGGCCTCATCTGTCCTAGGCATGGGGTAAACATCTGACTCTGTGTGACTATTTAATTTCCTGTAGTCCACATAGAACCTGGTGCTGCATCCTTCTTTGGCACCAGCACCACTGGGGAGGCCCAGGGACTGTTGGACTCTTGAATTACCCATAGTTCCATCATCTCCTGTATCTCCTCCCTCAGAGGAGTCTGTTTGACTCTCTCAGGCACTCTATAAGGGGCCTGCTTAATAGGCCTTTGGGGTCCTGTACCCACCTGGTGCTGCACCAGGTGGGTACACCCTGGTTTCCCAGTGAACATGTCCCCAAACTCCTGTAACACTGCTCGGACTTCTTGAACCTGGGTAGGAGATAGCTGCTGGGACATTGCTACCCCTTCCACTGAGGTGTTAGTCCGAGTCTCACAGAGGAGATCATCAGTCCCCAGATCTCCCTTAGACTCCTCCTGCAATCCACTGCAATTACTCAGCACAAGGGCCACCCTATCACGATAAGGTTTCATCATGTTAACATGGTACAATTAGTGCTCCTGCCTAACAGTTCTACCATGTAGTTAACATCACTTACCTTTCTTATCACCTTGTAGGCTCCCTCCCAAGCTGTCTGCAGCTTGTTGTGTTTGACAGGAATGAGAACCATTACCTGCTGCCCTACAGCACACTCTCTAGCTTGAGCATTTCTGTCACACCAGACCTGTTTCTGGTGTTGGGCTTCTGCCAGGTTCTCCTGGGCCAAACCCATGAGTTCCCTGAGCCTTGCCCGGAAGTTTAGGACATATGCAACAACAGATTCCTTGTGAGATTCACACTCACCTTCCCACTCATCACAAATTAAATTTAGAGGCCCCCTCACCCTATGCCCATACAACAACTCAATAGGTGAAAAACCTGTGGATTCTGGGGAACCTCTCTGTAAGCAAAGAACAGCTGGGGCAAATATTTGTCCTAGTCTCTCTTAAACTGATCTACAAATCCCCGTAGCATGGACTTCAGTGCAGAGCTTAACCTCTCAACAAGACCATTAGTCTGGGGATGGTAGGGGGTGTTCTTTAGGTGCTTCACCCCCAGTACTTCCACAGACAAGCGAGCAGATCTGACATTAAATTTGCACCTCTGTCAATCAGTATTTCTTTTGGGAAACCTACCCTGCTGAAAATCAAAGCATTTGCCACCTTTTCTGCCTCAATGGAGGACAAAGCCACTGCCTCAGGGTATCTTGTAGCATAGTCTACTACCAGTAAGATATACTTTCCCCTGTGGAACTTGGGGAACTCAGAGGCCCCACAATATCCATAGCTACCCTCTGGAATGGCTCCTCAATCACAAGCAAAGGCATCAAAGGAGTTCTCACTTGTCTTCTGCCTTGCCTACCTTTTGGTGGTGCTCACAGGTCCTGCAGTACCCTGTTACATCTCTGGAAATCCCAGGCCAATAGAAGTTCTGCATAATATGTTGCTTTGTATGTTTTATGCCCATATGACCTGCAAAGGGACTATCATGGGCTATGCATAGAAGCTGCAGATGGTAGGCTCTAGGCATGACCAACTGCTGTATTCTCTCACCTTCTAGCCCTTCCTCAGGGGTCTACTCCCTCTACAGTAACCCTTTGTCCCAGTATACAGATTCGCCTTCCCTTGAGAATCAAGTGCTTCACTAGCTACCTGCCTCAGGCCTTGTAGGGTCTGAGAGCTGAACCCATCTCAACTCTCTCTTTGTAACCCTTCCCAGCTCCCCTTCCACAGGAAGTCTGGCATCCTTTGACAGCGGTGCCTCACTGTCAGTCTGGGTACTACTACTCATCTCTACCTTTGCAGTCACTCTGTCCAAGGGAACATCAGTACCCACAAGCAGCTGTGGCTCACCTTCAGTCTCACTGCTACAGGGTAGCTCCCTCCCTGAAGTAACCACCTCGCCAGTCCTGACTAAAAGTATGTGGTCTAACTGAGTCTCCCCCATGCTACCAGACCCACATGATTGTCTCCTAGCCTGACTGCATGTAACTGCATTAACACATGGTACTGCCTCATCAAAATCCTTCCCTATCAGGACATTCGCAGGATGGCAGTTTGGTACCCTTGTTGTCTCAAGGCAACCTACTGTTGGCATTTTGTCTTTCCCACTTACTGGCTCCCTCACCTTTTGTTCCCCACCTTGCCTCCATGGACATCTATATGCCACATGGCCCCACTGGGTGCATTCAAAAGATTTAACCCTAGGTCCTGGATGTGTATCTGGACTAGTGGCTTCCCCTGCTACTGACATATTCTGTTGGGGCTGTCTGGGCTGCCTACCATGGGTTCATTTAGACCCATGAGTAGCACTGGGTGTCCCTTTCCTGTGCAGTGATGCCCTGCTAGCTAGGTATAGGTCTCCCTTCTCCCCCAACTCATCTGAAGTAGCACATTGTCTATCAGTTAACCCGATCCTCATGTCCTCAGGCAAAGTGTTAAGGGCTTGTTTGCTCACCAAAAGGTCTACCAGCCCTTCAGAAGTGGTGACCTGACATCCACTCACCCACCTATGAAAACAAGTGCTCAGTTCAGCAACATATTCACACACACTTTCATCTGTCTTGCGTCTATGCTCATGAAACTTTTTCCTATAAGTTTCAGGTGTTGGCTTAAAAACTTCTTACAAACAATTCTGTACAGCATTATAGTTAAAACACTTAATGTCAGATAATCTGGAAAGTACATTTACAGCTTTACCATGGAGTAAGGGGGTCAGGAACCATACCCAGACCCTTTGGTCAACATCATACTCTTTACATACCCTCTCAAACATCTGAATGAAACTATCAAAATTATCACCCTCTGTAAACTGCAGAAGAAATTTACTGACCTTTTGTGCTTCTGGGTTCCAGTTACTCTCTTCCTCATTACCTCCATGACTCTAGCGAAGAGTCAGCATCTCCTTTTTGTGCTGCCTCTGCCTCTCCTTCTCCACAACTTCCATTTCCAAATGCCTGGCCTCCAACTCAAGTCTCTTTAGCTCCAGATGGATTTTTAAGTCCTCTGCAGAAAGGTTGAGCTGTCCATTCTCTGAGTGTTGTACATCTCCATGGCCAATCTGATCTTCCTCCTGATTGCTGTTTTCTGATGCAGCTGTGACCACAGCTGCAGTCATGTCTGCCTTAGTCAGGTTTTCATGCACCAATCCCTTAGTCTGGCACATCGTAGCCAACTGGCTCCTTGTCAGCTTGCCATACTCCTGTGCTGACAGGCTTGCCTGCTCTATCTGACTAACTAAGCTAACAAAAGGAATAAAACAATTGTGATCTGAACTCTGAATATTCACTGCATGGCTGATTTAGTGTACAAAAAACACCTTCAGTGATAACTGTACACAAGCTACAGGAATTCACTATCCACATCACTACAAGCCAGTTAGTATGTGATGTGGCTAACTCACCACTATCAAACAATTAATATCTGATGTGGATATCCCACCACTGCTAAACAATTAATATGTGGCATCCGTGTGCTGGCCTAGTAATCAAGAAGCCTCAATCCTCACCACTAGCACCAGTGAGGGGCGTGCACATTGGAAAGGATAACAAGTACACACACAGTAAAGTACAATTTCCCTTAAGAGCACACAGAGATCACAGTCAGTCTGGGGCTGGTTTCTCCCTTTCTATCCAGATCCCCAGTAAGACTCCCCCACTGACAGAGCTATAGGGTACAAATCTCAGCCTAGTGGTCAATCCAAAACCTCCAGCACCCTCTCTGTCCAACCAGTGCTTCGTGTCCCTGCCCAAGTAGCTTACACACACACTTTAAGATATGAGTTATATACAAGCATACAGACACTCCTGGGGAAGGCTGGCACAGGTTCTCCAGCAATGCCCCTTTCTGCCAAGACTATAAGATAGTAATCCACTGCCACTAACCACTATTTATTAGCTACTTATAAGGCCCTTACCAAAGGGTGTCCAATTTTACTCTGCAATATTATTATGCAATTAGTAAGTGTGATGAACAGCAAGACTATTGGAGTGGCTTAGTACAGAATCACTAAATATATGCAAGTACTCTAAAGCTTAAATTATCTCTACACGCAAAAGCCACAATTGAAAGGTTTAAAATATTTAATAATAAATAATAACAAAAGACAATACTTATTACTTCAACATAATGACATTACAGAGTTCAGCAATCACAGGAAAAACTTTAAAACAATATCATAGGATAGTCTGACAAATATAGAAAACAAAATGAATAAAGCTAGTGCTTAGCCAAATCCCAGTTCAGCAAAGAAGTAAATCAGCAAACCAAAAACGTCACTGGGAACTGCTGCTGTACAAATACTTTGATACTTTTTGGTTTGTTTTGTGTTTTAATAAACATTTTACAGTATTTGTACAGCAGCAGTTCCCAGTGACGTTTTTGGTTTGCTGAAATATAGAAAACAGCTAGTCTAATCTGGCTAAATGCCTATCTAACTTTAAAAGAAATCAGTGTTTTAAATAAATATCTTACAAAGGATAAAAGAGCAAAGACAGAGTGCTGGTGAGTTGATGTGTTCTGGTTCAGACAAAATCCAAAATGCTTAATTCTCTCTCTCTGAGAAAGTCTTAAATTGATAACACAGTACTGCTGAGTCATTTCACATTACATCATTTGTGACACTTATCTGGTTTCCAGGCAAACAGAAACTCAAAATGTACATTTCTTAGTAAGCTTGCACCTGGCCTGGAAGCCACAGCAATAAAATACATTATACATGTAAACCTTTGCAATTATCTCTTATATCAAGACAATAGAAATAACTCCTTAGTCCAGACATCCCATCTCTGACCTTTGAGATCAAACAGTCATAAATGCTTTACTTTATCAACTTTCTTCCAGCACAGTGCACTGTGGTTACATGTTTGAAGCTCAGTACCACATATACTTTAATAATAACATATAGTCCTCTTTACATTTGTAGAACAAACCTGTGGATTAAATTAATATTTACAATGACATAGAATTATTTACAAAACTCTATCTGGCTGGGCTGGCAGCCCCTCAGTTTTTCACAGTCTGGTTCATAGTCAGGGCTTCATCCCTTTGTGTCTTGATAGCAGGATAAGCCATGCAGTGCTTGTTTCTTAGAGGATACTGACCTGATAATAGTTACAAACATGAACTGATGCAGAAATACATGCTTGCACAGAACTGAGGTGTCAGCATATTGGCTTCATTGCACGATAGAGTTCCATTAGCCTAGTACACACCTATGAACCTATAAGAAATAACCTCAGACCACATGTACGTGCCACTTGCTGTATGAGGTCTTGTCCAGCCTCTTAACTCTTTATCCTTGGTGGTTACTCAGATTTGACACCCAGCGATCCTTTCTTCTCTCAAAAGGGGGGTATCTATCCAATGGAGGTACATGCTGAGGTGCTGTTATATTAGGTGAGAAATGAGTCATTTGTAAGTTTAGATGCATTTCCATTTCCACTGTGGAGATAATAGCTTATTTTCATGGACTTGGTCAAACCTTATAGGTGGAAGATGGTGATCCCTAGCGTCAGTTCAGCTTTATACATTACTATTAGCTTGATTTTCTTTTAATCCCTCCACATGTAAAATTGTGGTGACTGCCTTAATGTCGAGGTCTGAGCACCAACATCCCGCCATGCCTCTTTCTGTAAGAGTTGAACTAAACACTCTATTAGCTGATAGATATAATGGAAAATATGCTTCCTTGCTTGAAAAAACACACACAGAGAAATAAAGAACTATTAGAAAAACCCTCCTCTACAAAATGTATGGCACTCACAATACTGGCTTGAATACTATTTATTTATTTATATTTGTTTATCAGGATAGTCTGACTGGGCAAATGCCCCAGGGAGAAAAGCTCCAATTACAAATATTAACAGATACAATTAAAAGATAAAAGTCACAGATTCATTTTAAAGGAAAACTCCATGCTAGAACTAAAAAAAAAAATCTGTTTTTTTCACTCTATCTTTGTTTCCTGACCCATTTTAACTCTTCAAAATCACTCTGTTTTCCACAACATAGCTACCAATGGGGCTTGACTTATCAGTGTGATCTTGTTCTTTCTCAACCCGTTCTCTTTCCCATAATGCATTTCAAGTCTGCTTTGTATGACTCATGCCAGACATAAGGAAGTAACTGTGAATTCCCATATCATTGACATATAACGGGATTTGTGTGAGTCACCGTCATCTTCTTTACCTTCTATAAAAGGACTGCTTCTTTTCTGTCTCTAATCACCCTCATTTATGGTTGACTCAGAGCTTGGTTTACATTATACTTAGAAGTTATCAGGCTACAGACAGAAAAGTAGCTGAATTGCAGGCCTATGTTCATGGCTTTCTTTTGTAGTCCAAGAGGAATTGACAGTTCCCACCCCCCCACACTACAGAAAGGTGTTAAAACTGTCACTGCACTGAAGGACCCTTGCAGATTCAAGTGCAGTTGACAGCTCATAATAGAAAGGAAGGAACTTCCAATATTAATCTCTTCCCCTGTGCTTGCAGTAGGAAGATTTATTTGTTTATTAAAATAGTTTCATTGTTTTTTTTTCTGGTTGCAAGTAACAGAAAGTGCTTGATTATTCTGGTTTGTTTTATTACTAATAACAATTAATTTACCTTTTACTATATATACAACACAATATTAATGTAACTTAGGTGTGTGTAACTATTTCTGAGGAGCAGCTGTCTTGTGGCATGTTTTTTTTTATAATTTGCTGACATTATATCTCCAGATTTGTTAAATTACAGCAAAACACTAATTTTGGAAACCTGACTTCATGATACTGTCACAGTAAAAGAATGTAGTGAAAATTATCTCTATTCCATAGTCCATGCAGTGCAACATTTTTTTTTCTGGGGGGGAGTGGGTACCGAATATTTCAGGAAATTCTATATCACTTACATTAGTCCTATAACTAATGCATTCTTTTTGAACTTACTGTGCTGTTCTCAAATTCAAAGGCAAACTATTAAGAAATTCTCTTTCATTGCCCTAACATCAACAACAACTGGAGAGTCCACAAAAATACCTCACAAAGAGGATCTTAGGCCTTAAACGCTTGTCCTATATGGACATACTCAAAAAACTCCAACTATTCTCTGTCTTATATTGCCTACTTAGAGACGATCTCTGCTTGACTTACAAAGCCATATTTTACCCAGCTCTGTTAGAAATGCCACATCTAAAGAAATCCCAATCCCTCCGCACTACACACTCCAGAGACCTCGACCTTATTACCATAATCAACAGAACAAGCTGGAGGGACAGGTTCATAACCCAGAGACTGCCCATGCTATGGAAAAGACTTCCCATACATGTCAAGTGGAGTGCCTCACTGGCCCTCTTCAAGAGAAATCTTGTTGAGTGGATGGGAACTAGAAAATTCACCCCGGGAATCACTCCAGTGGCTCTACTTGATAGAGGCACTAGGAACTAAGGTTGGGTGGCACGATGTCAGGGTAATCCTATGGGCTAGGCTTGTAAAGGCTCGAGGGCCATTAGCCTAGTACACACCTATGAACCTATAAGAAATGACACAATCACATACTTTCTATAGGGTCTATATTAAATCAGCAAATGCTTAAAAAAAGCGAACGCTGATTTATCGACCCCATATAAGCGAAAGCTTACAATCCCGAACACAAAAAAATAAAAAAAAAAATAAATAAATAAAAATAAAAACTTCAAAACATTACATAAAGTGGGGGGCTTCGCCCCCACACCCCCTACTTAAATATACCAACTCCAAGATCGCACTACAGTGAGGAAAATGACAAAGGAGCGGAGGCGGCCAAGAGATTTCTTTCCCAGGGAAAGAAATTGCTTATATGCCGTTTTGTTATTTTCTTGTTTCGTGCTTTCAAGTTCAATCAAGATGCATTCAAAGGATTGCATCTTCGATTATATAATAGGAACCCTTTCTATAGACTTCTACACTTTTCTATTAAAAATCAATTTTCAGTCAAGTAAATTTTCATTCAGATTAGTTAGATTCAATCAAATGAGCATTCAATCAAATGACATAGACCCATATATATATATATATATATATATATATGTGTGTGTGTGTGTGTGTGTGTGTGTGTGTGTGTGTGTGTGTGTGTGTGTGTGTATATGGATCTTCTTCATTTCACTGAAAACTCATTTCACCGAATTTCATTTCTCCTAGACCAAATCGCCGAAAGCTCAAATTGCCAAAAACTCATTTCGCCGAAATCTCATTCCACCGAAAATAGTAGTGGCAGTGTATATGCCCTTTTTCTCACTATAGTGTAATCCTGGAGTTAGAATATATAGTTGGGGGTGTGGGTGCATAGCCCCCTTCTAGTTTGATTAAAAACTACTTACTTACCCTCTTAACAGAAACTGGATAGTATAAAACCAAGCTAGGTGGGGGCTATGCCCTCAACACCCCGCAATGTGGGGGCTGTGCCTTCTACACCCCCAAAACTATATCTTCTAACTCCAGGATCGCACTACAGTGGGGAAAAGGGCATATACACTGCCACTACTATTTTCAGTGAAATGAGTTTTCGGCGAAATGAGGTTTTGGTGATTTGGGCTTTCGGCAATTTAGTCTTGGTGAAATGAAATTCGGCAAAATGAGTTTTCAGTGATCTGATAGGGATCCATATATCTATCTATCTATCTATCTATATATATATATATATATATATTTTTTTTTTAAATATATATATATATATATATATATATATATATATATATATATATATATATATATAAATAAATATATAGAAATAGATATATCTACACACACACACACACACACATATCTAAATGTATGCATGGGAGCTGTAGTGGGTTTGCATCTGAACACTAACTGTAGAATAAAAATGTGAGTAGGATTAGTTGTTTTCCTTTGACAGTTGTTGGATTTTTTTTTTTTATTTAACAGCTCAAGGACAGTAAGCTTCTATAATTTGCTTAGTTACTGCCAAGTTACACTAACAGTGCCAGACATTTACAATGTGATTAATGAATGATTTCTGTTGAACAGGATGTGTGATACATGACTGACTAAATGTGAGGCACTGTAGCATAAAAATAAATGAGGTTGCATCCAAACAAAAACAAATATAAATATATGGTAGAAAGTGGAAGGTGAAAGAAGCCATGTTCTACACCAGAAATATCATATTCTGTTATAAAAGTGTGGCTTTACTGAGATCATTAATTTATAACAAATACTAAAGCTGCAGGATTTGGCACACTGCAGCATACTGTGATTGTGGATCCTTTGGCAAGGTCTGTCTATATGGAACGTATATTTGAATGCATTTTGAGATGAAATCTTTCTTATTTTCTCGTGTGTTTTGTGGTAAGTTCATATTTTTCAGACCAGAAATACATGCCTCTGGAACTACTTTCAGGAATACAACACAATGGGATGAGCTGTTTCTTAATAATGCGTCATGTTTTTGTATTGTTTTTCTTGGATCTAAATTAAAACCTTTTTGTTTTAGTGATGTAAGGTTACTATACGTGACCATTTATAGTTTTTTGTTATTTTCTAGTTGGTTTCAGCATAGTGTAGCAACAAGTAATGCAGATGGTAAGTCTAAGGACTGATTTCCAAATCCTTATGTCATTATATGTAGGGATAATGAGCAATGTGTATTAGCATTTCCACTGGTAGATAAACATATTGCATCTCTACACATCTATTACTATGTAATTATTTTCATTGTTGTATATTATACTTGTTTGACCTTTTGCCTTTCAATGCCATTTTATATCACTATGGTTGAGCTGGCTTTTTGCATTACATGCCATTGAACACAATTAATGATAATTTCAGACATATCTTAAAACTGGATTCATTCTTGTTGCAAGGTATGTTGGGAATTATTCAGATTTCCTTTGGAAAGTAACAGCCTCTTAATAGCCATGGAAATAAGGAGCTCAGCAAAACTTTTAGTATTATTGTATTTATTTTATTGTCATTTGTTAACTGGAATGGTCCAACTGAGCCTATGGCCCATTTTCAGTGGAGACCCAAGGAGAAAAGCTCCAATTACAATTACAGTAATTCCAAAAATAAGTTAGATGTCAAAAAAAGAATTTATACAACACAAGATGTTAACACAATTATATTGTTTTGTACAGGTTTTTCTATAAATTAATTTATGTACAGTAGCTACATAATGTTGTGGAAGAGGTCAACTCTTATGGGCATATTGTCAATGTGGAAGTTCCCTGGGGTAGATGACTTCCCAAAGGATACAATAATACATTTTTGGCACTTAGTTTCAGACCATAATTTTGATACTAGTCATTTATTTGAGACAAACCTTCTTGCAGGATGACTAAGTCATTTGGGGAGTCTAAGTCTAAGGAAAGATTTCCAAATCCTTATGTCATTATATGTAGGGATAATGAGCAATGTGTATTAGCATTTCCACTGGTAGATAAACATATTGCATCTCTACACATCTGTTACTATGTAATTATTTTCATTGTTGTATATTATACTTGTATGACCTTTTGCCTTTCAATGCCATTTTATATCACTTTGGTTGAGCTGGCTTTTTGCATTACATGCCATTGAACACAATTAATGATAATTTCAGACATATCTTAAAACTGGATTCATTCTTGTTGCAAGGTATGTTGGGAATTATTCAGCTTTCCTTTGGAAAGTAACAGCCTCTTAATAGCCATGGAAATAAGGAGCTCAGCAAAACTTTTAGTATTATTGTATTTATTTTATTGTCATTTGTTAACCGGATTGGTCCAACTGAGCCTATGGCCCATTTTCAGTGGAGACCCAAGGAGAAAAGCTCCAATTACAATTACAGTAATTCCAAAAATAAGTTAGATGTCAAAAAAAGAATTTATACAACACAAGATGTTAACACAATTACATTGTTTTGTACAGGTTTTTCTATAAATGAATTTATGTACAGTATCTACATAATGTTGTGGAAGAGGTCAACTCTTATGGGCATATTGTCAGTGTGGAAGTTCCCTGGGGTAGATGACTTCCCAAAGGATACAATAATACATTTTGGCACTTAGTTTCAGACCATAATTTTGATACTAGTCATTTATTTTAGACAAACCTTCTTGCAGGATGACTAAGTCATTTGGGGAGTCAATGACTGCTCCTAGCTTGCAGTCATTTGCAGACTTAGTCATGTGGGGAGGTCAGACATGAATAACTAAGACTATCAGGTCTAGGTGATATGCAATGTTAGAAGACCAAGAATGTGTAGCATAAACAGCTCAAAAAAGTGTCACACATTTCATAATCTCTTAAGCTGGAATCTCAAGTAGTAGTTGGTTTTCTTCTGGAAATTTGACATATTTCTTATCACTTCTAACACTGCCTATCGATTTCTTAGAGATTGTGTGCAAATGATTTTTCTCCTTTTTCCTTTTGCTATAATTATGCTCTCATGTAAAGTGGACTTTCTGATTCTAAAACATATTTCTTTTACTTCAGTTACATCAGCTGAATTATAAGTTGATTATGTTTAAAAAAATTCTGTTTGTACTTCCTGTATGCTGAGCTGTCTAATTACTTCTGGAATCAACTGACATCTGGCCCTGCCTTCTGATGATAAAATTGTAGAGAGAAGCATTTTGTAGGGGGTAGGTATGCTTTCTGTAAGCTGCAACAAGTTTAAACACAAAGTGACACAGAATTCAGCACAATCAGTCATTCCTTTAGTTAATCAGACAATAAATCAATAAATAATTAAAGACAGTTATATTATGTAAGCTTCGCTTCACTATGCTGTCGAGGTGAATATCTTGGCATCATTGTCTCAAACACATAACAAGTTAGTTATGATCAAAAACATGATCATAAACCATTATAACTACCATGGGGTGATCACTTGTAGGAAGAAGACTAAGGGTATGTGGATCATTTCACTGCTATTTCTAAAGTAAAGTTCATTTGTGTGCATGTGAGTGTGTGTGTGTGTGTGTGTGTGTGTGTGTGTGTGTGTGTGTGTGTGTGTGTGTGTATGTGTGTGTGTGTGTGTGTGTGTGTGTGTGTATGTACAATATATTTTGAATGGATTAGTGCTGGAACTAATTTTTTTTAATAATCTATACATTTATGAGGATGGAAATATGATGAAGATGAGATGGTAAATAAGAAGATAATTAAGATGCAATGAAGGTTATGATGAAGAATTTAATTATGGCAGTGATGACAAAGATAAATATGATGACTGTGAAGATGAGATGATGCTGAAGAAGATGAAAATTATGATGAAGATATGATGAAAATGATAATCAAGATGATGAAAATGACAAATATGTGATGAAAACGAAGATGATAATGTGATGATGAAGATGGCGATGATGATAATGATGAGGATGTGATTATTGAAGATACAATGATGATGAAGATGTAATGAAGATTTACCTTTTTCTCTCTCTCAGAGTTAACAGCTGAGGAGTGTAGATTGTGGAGAATATAACTAATGGTCCTGGCATCGGACTGGGGAATGGAGAATGTACATTTCTTTTTTTTTCTCATGAACATGTGCAAGCTACAACTGGTTTTGATATATTTTTTAATTGTATCACATAAGCTGCAATCACCATTTTTGATTACAGTTGTGGAACTGAAATGTTCTGCAATTAACAATTACTTTGCAAACAGGTGCACCTGTATCAGTCACACTAACTTATTAAATCCTTTATCAGCAGACCTGCACTCAGAAGTCTATATGCTTTTGCTACCACAGCACTCTAAAGCACCAGAACATTTTTATCATTTTGTACATTATTTAGAGCAAAGTACTGTTACAGTTTCTAACATACAAAGACATCAATATTGCTATATTTTTCATGTCTGCAACTTTCTATTAGTCATTCTGCACTGTCAACTCAGTTTCTCTTCTTTTTACATCTGCTCAACATTTCACCTCTTTTATATCCTGCAGTCATTGTCACTGTAATGTCTTTTTGCTCACAGATGCTACCAAAAGATAAACTGGCAAGGGAAACAGGCAAGAAGTGTGACACTGCTTTCTGATTCTTTTTACTAGCATAACTTCACTTTCACTCTCTCATGAAGCATAGAGCAAGACTTGAGCAATCTACATCTCTGCACATCAATCCGAGGTAGGAATTGATAATAAGTTACAGATCAGTTATGTTTATGCTATTACCGTTTATTTTGTAATCATACATTATGTATGTTTTTAATCTCCTGATGCAAAATTTATTTTAATAATGCCATTAAAAATAAGATTACCACTAAACAATATACTAGACTAGTGTAGAAAACTGCTGCAGTTTTATTGATGCACCTATGTTACCAAGTTTTAGTTTTCATCATATTTGATTATTCATAGCCCCTTTTCCACATTTACAGTTGAGAAGAATAGTTTATAAAGAACTAGCTCCAGTACAGGGTCCTGTGGGTTATGACTGATAACAGCCATCAAAATGGACATGTACTCTCCCCATCCTGACTTTTTACGTCTTGTTGTGTAACCAGCATTTTACCCATTTAAATAATATACAGACTAATATTTAATGTATTTATTCTGTTGTTCTCTCATGTGAAATTGTGTCAACTCTTCATGAAGTACTATGGTTAAAAATAGCACAAGATTCAAAAGGTTAAGATGTCACTTTAATAAAACCATACTGATCCATATCTAAAAACTGTGTCATTTGAATCAGTTCCATTATTTGTATTGTTCACTGGTAATTATTTGGATTGGAATTAGTACCAACCCCCCCCCCCCCCCACACACACACACACACACTTTGTGTGCAGGAATAACCTGTTTATGTGACCATATTCAGACTTTACATTTTCAGAGCAGATCGAAAGTACCAGAGAGATGGGGGAATGCTAATCATGGAAGGGACGGCATTGCTTCCAAAGATGCACAATACCCAACTTTTAAGTATAAATGGCAGAGAAACTATACTTGTTGATATCACACTCAGTAACAGTAAGGCAGTGCAAATTAGATACATCTGCCTAAAACCAGATATATATAAAAACAATTGCTTCAGGATAGTCTAACCTGAATCTTTGACAACTAGTGAACTCATACAGCCTGGTGACTTTCATCAACAGACTTCCTCAGTATGTAACCACTCATTATTGGCTCTTTACTAACTATATGTACCTTGGATGTCTGGCTATAATCAGCAAAGCCACATTAGGTAAAATGAAGCCCTATACAAAGGACTCTATGGTACCCCTCTTGCTCAGTAGTCCCCTTCACTTACCCAAAGTCCTCCAATATTTTTCCCTCAACTTAGCCCCATGCAGTCCAGATGGCTTACTTCTTTTTGCTTTTCCAAACTTTGTCTCACTTTTTACATCTCCTTTGCCTTTAATACACCACAACTGTCAAGACTTTACTATAATTACTTCTGGATGAAATAAATGAATTAAGCCCTGAGAAGTCATAGAGTTCTAGATGTTCTGAGGTGCACCTTAGAGCATTTTTCCCACAATGTTTTGATTTAATGATGATCTGAAAAAAAAAATCACAAATGAGGAAAGATACCCAATCTTATATTTTTCTTTCAAGGAAAATACGTTGTCTACATTTTAATGTTCAAAGCTTAGAAAACAATAGATCCCTAATAAACTGAGAAGATAAATGAAAGGATATAAAAATCCTAATTGGAAAAGTGCCTGCCTTCATATTCTCCAAAAAGTAGTTATCTTTTGTATGCCACTCTGGTGTTAGACTGAGATGAACGTAATAGCACAAATGGGTAGAGGCATACATTATGCAGCTGGTGATCTGGGAGAAGAATCCAAAGCACATGGATAAAGTCTACACAAGGCAAGGAGTATGTGTAGACACCACATAGAAGGAATAAAACAAATAGCAATGTGGAAATCAAGAGTGACCCGTTGGCATAATGGTTAAGTTCTTCATCTTCAAAGTGCAAGGTACAAGGTTTGATCCTGACCTCTGGCAAATGCCTGTATGGAGTTTGCATGTTCTCTCTGTATCTCTGTGGGGTCCCTCCCAACTCTGAAAAAAAAAAAACATCTCAAACTCACCAATTAATAGAGCTGTGGGCAGCAGCAGCACAAACTGTACATGGTGCTCTGTAGGGGGAAGAGTTGTATAGACCAACTGCTTTGAGTATCTACTGTGGTGTGTTGTATCCTCAAGACAGAAGAACATGGATCACAGCCTGCATACCTTAGTAGGGCTAGCCACATGATGGTGTAAAACATAGCTGTAGGTGATTTGGTTATGTTGACTAATGTTGCCAATGGTCATTGGTATTTGCTCGTGATAAGTGGTTTGAGGACCCAGCCTTCTCTGACCTAAGCTAGGGACCCATGCTATTGATGTGAGAGGTGTATGTGCCCCGATTGGCAAGTGTGTGCTTGCAGTAAAGCCCAGTAGTCCTAGGTCAATAAGATACTGGCTGGCTGGTGTCCAGTTGCCCAGCCTAGATTACATGGGGCAGCTCTGTTGAGCAAAAGATGGACGTAAAACCAGTCAACCCGCCAAACACAAACTAGGAGTAGCTATACTCAGTGTAGGTTCACTGGTAGTTTGGAGCTTGGAAGTTGATGACATGATGGTATAGAGAAAACTGGACATCCTATGTATCCAAGACACAAGATGGAAGGGTAGTGCTGCAAAGCCACTTGGCTTGGGATCCAGAGTCTACTATTCAGGAGGAGGACTGGCTAGAAATGGTGTGGGAATTGTGGTGAGAGAGAGGCATCAGAAGGCAGTGAGGGATGTCACCAGAACTAGTGACAGACTCATGGCAATCAGACTCCAGCCTAATGATAAGGGAGTACTCATAATCTCAGCCTATGCCCCATAGCAGGGCTGTGATAGTGAAGAGTGCATTCAGAAAGCAGTTGCAGGACCTATTAGATAGAGCAGGACAACATGAGTTGGTGTTGATAATGTGTGGCTTGAATGCGCATTTTGGGACAGACAGAAAAGCATATGAGGACTGCCTGAGTCCACATGGGTGGAGCAGCAATAATAAAGAAAGAGAAGCCCTTCTAGACTTCTGTCTGGCAAATGGCTTGATATTAGGCAACACATGGTTCAGAAAGAGAGACAGTCACTAGATCACATACAAGAGTGGCCAACATGCAACTTAGGTAGACTTCCTCCCAGTAAGGAAAAGGCACTGGGGCAGAATCAGTGATTGCAAAGTCATCCCCAGTGAAACAGTCATCCCACAGCATAAACCATTGGTTGCCAAAATCAGCTACAAGCAGTGGTCAGATTATGACAGAAGAATGCCAAAGAAGCTCAAAAGTAAGGTATACAAAACAGTGGTATGATCAGTATGTATGGTATGGACACCTGGGCAGCAATAGCTGGTTGGAACTTCCTAATAAACTTATCTATCAACAACTCTTAATAACACATAATATTCTATATCAACCTTCAAAGACACCTGCTCTTAGTAACCTCTTGACCCCCTATAATAACTTGAAACAGCTGCGCTCCGCCGAAAAGCTACAAATCAACACAACTAGAATTACAAATTCTGCAGGTAACTGCCTTTTCTCCAACTCAGTAGGCAAAATATGGAATAACCTCCCCTCACACATTACCTCTCTCGGCTCCTTTCATCTTTTTAAAAAACAACTTCTTTTACATCTGAACAACTTCTGGCTCTGCTCTTGTACCAATCCAGACTAATCTACTATCTTCATTCTACTATCATAATTCCTTATGTCAAAACTGCAATCTTTCTCGGTGATCACAAATGACTCAATGACTGTACTGTTATGACTGTTCTCAAAAAAAAAAAAAAAAAAAAAAGAGGGACAAACATTGTCTTTTATAAGTATGTACATACATTTTAAAATATGTAATTACCCCATCCTAACACAATTGTACTGTAAAGAATTAATGCCTTTCTCAATACGTAGATAGCACTATGTGTTTTTTATTACTTGATCTAAACTAATATGTATCCATTGTTGCTCACTGTCTGTGTCTCAGGCATTTATTGTAATTGTTTAATTTCTATAGCCTTGTTTTAATCTGAGGAGCTTTTCTCCCCGGGCCTCCACTGAAAATGGAAATTATCCAGCTGGACTAGCCCGGTCAACAAATGTAAAATAAATAAATAAAAAAAAAATAGCAGACCATTTGAGGAAGCTACAGGTGATGAAAATTAAGTGCCTGAGATGGATGGGAGGATGCACACTGTGGGATAGATGAAGAAATGAGGACATAACAGCAGAAGCCAAAGCAGCTCCAATTACAGAAAAGATCAACGAGAATAGATTAAGGTGGTTCAAACACGTGCAGAAAAACAGAAGACAATCTGGTAAAGAAGATTTAGGAAAGAAAGGAAGAAGGCAAGAGGAATTGAGGGCATCCAGCAAAGAGATGGCTGGACTGTATGAGAGAAGATCTGCAACAGTCAGGCAGGAGTGTCAAAGAAGGCAGGAGTGTGGCATTGACTCGAGAGAGATGGCAAAAGATAAACCGGGACCCTGACCCTGTGTAGAAAATAGAAAAAAGGGAGTTGGTGATGATGTTTGACTGTGATGGAAAGTGAAAACAATGTATGCAAACTAATTCTGCAAAGCCAGAAGAGCTGCTTGTCTTGAACAAATGACAACAGTGTCAATCAATTGCATTTGAAGACAACCACTCTACCCAGCAATTAAAGCCAACTTTATTGACTGTATATACCTCAGCTATCAGAATGTAATAAAAATAAAAACAATAATTGGCCATAGCAGTTTATTTTAACCCCAACATGCAATTATGATAATCTATTACAGCCAATAGTATAACTTCAAACTATACACCTTAGATGTTTGATTGTGATTAAATAAATTCATTAATACATAAACAAATATCACGCAGGAATTTATCATCTTTTCAGTTCATCGTTCTCAAAATCCAGTGCAGTCCCCTACAGAGTCCTCTTCCTCATATGTCTCAACTTCTTAGCACTCAAGGAGAAAACTGAAAAAATAATGGTGAACAAAGAACCAAAACCCGCAGCAGCTATTGTGCTTATATAATTAGAAATGTTCTAGAATAACAGGCTTTGCATTAGCACACGTTTTGAAGGCTGTGAAGCATGAAACCTGAATGCCATCATTATTTGGTGACTGAATTCCTCACTGATTTGCTAGAAAAAGCAACAAACTTTACAAGGAACAGACCAAAACAGTAGGAAAAAAAAGAGAAATTCTGTGAAATCAGGGTTTACTGAAAGCATCTACACCCCCAAGCAGACAAAAGTGACCACTGATTAAAGCCACTTGTATAACTATACACTTCAGATCAAATGAAAGAATACACATAAATTGCTCGCCCACACCTCTCCACCTCTCTGCTCATAATTCAAAGAGAAAGCACACTAATTGTGGGGAATGGACCAAAATCAGAAACAGCTATAGCCTTTATATACTTAGAAAAGTGCACAATAGATTTTGCATTAACATGCTTACTTATTTGCCAGAAAAGCCACAATCTTTCCAAGGAGCAGACCAAAATATGAGGCAAAAAAATCAAAGTCATTCTGCAAAATCAGGGACAGTTGAGAGCATCTATACCAGTCCCCTTTACATACATACATGAATACATATAACACACACACACACACACACACACACACACACACACACACACACACACACACACACACACACGCACACACACACACAGACACACACACACACACGCTTAAATAAGTTTAATAAGCACTTTCCTACATGCTGACAGTTAAAAAAGAAACTTGCTCCATGGATGATCCTCCACATGGCAAGTTAACTTCATGCTTCTGTCTCAGGCTGTCTCAAGCATCTTATATATATATATATATATATATATATATATATATATATATATATATATATATATGTATATATATATATATATATATATATATATACGGGATCACTACATAATCTCGAAATGTTAGAATATCAAATTCCAAAATCTCGAGACTATATAGCCGAAAACCCTAAATACCGAAAGAACAGAAGCGTCAAATTTAAAATCCCGATGTTCGGAGATATTGAAGTAGCGCTTCTGGTGCTGCGGTTTGTTGATGGATAGGTGGAAGTTCAGGTAAGTATCTATGTGTAAGTGTGCTGGTTAGGGGCTTTAGTGTGTGTCAGTGTGTGTTGTGACTGTGATATGTGTGTGTGAGGGACTGTAAAATGTGTTGGTGTGAGTTTCCCTTGTGTGTCTGTTTGTGCGATCTCGGAGTTAGTATATTTAAGTAGGGCTTGCCCCCCTGCTTATCTGTAGTGTAAGATGATATGTTTGATTGTGGGGGGATGTTATGTGTATGTGTATGTTTGTGATGTATGTGTGTTGTATGTTCGGGATTTTGAATTTTACGCTTCTGGTCTTTCGGCATTTAGGGGTTTCTGCTATATAGTCTCGAGATTTTGAAATTTGATATTTCAAAATTTCGAGATTATGTAGTGAACCCATATATATATATATATATATATATATATATATATATATATATATATATTTATATATATATTAATGCAGCAGGATGGTGTGTTGTTTACTGATGTTTCCAACATCCTCAACAGGAAGACAAAATAGGTCCACCAATTGTAATATCTTAGTGCCCATTTCTTTAATACTGGCTTTATGCTAAAATACTCATTCAAACCTGTTGGCCTTGTAGTACTCAGTCTGGTAATCCATTTATCTTTAAGCTCATCTGTTTCATTAATAAAAACTATAAGAAAAAGCTAGCCAAGCTGGACTTTTCACTGTGTGATGTCTTAAACCTCCTGTAATAGAGGCCTATGGGATATATGCAAATGACCCCTTAAGGACATCAAGTTTTTCAGCTATATGGCTACTAAATGTCCATGACTTTTTACTTTTTCTTTTTAAGTCGTTATGGATACATTCAGGCCAATAAAGTCAAACCCCATAAGCTCTTAACATGCATGTTTTGGCCTTTTTATGACCTTGTCAGCACAGCATAAGTGGAATGGCCAAATAGCTTGCCTTCAGTAATTGGTTTTGTCTATGTGACCTTTTTACTTAATGTACCGAGCCTATAAACGCACTTTATTACTAAAAATAAAAATTTCATTTTTTGGTAATAAAGTGTTTGTTTTTAACCTTGTAGTCTCGGTACATTATTTTATTTTTTTACAACAGTTTTTGTTTTTGTACCGTTCTGTATCCTGTACCTGTTTATTTTATTTTCAGACCTAATGGTTACAGACATCAGCTGGGTTTAATGACCCTGTGTTTCTAAAGTATTGCCAAGCATTCCACTTATACTGTGCTGATGAAGCCATACAAATGCCAAAACATCTATGTCCACAGCTAGTGGAGTTTGGCTTTATTGGCATGAATGCTGTTTTATCATTAACATGTCCATCACATTTTCATATATTCAAAAGTTGTAAAATGAAAAAGAAAATCTTAGGCCTCTCACCATTACAGGTTTTGCTAAGGCATTCTTTATATTCCCTGACAAATCTTGGTGAGCTATCCATCTGCTCTGTGACATTACCAATTCCTACATTGCACTCAATGAATCTTACAGGCTTGTGCTCTGACCTAGGATGCCTGATTCATAATTTTATGACACTATGTAGCTAGTCATGTTTAAATATTCTTTCATTTAGGAGATACTTTAAAGTCTACCTTTTTAGGAAAGCTTATCTCCTGTCTGAGCATCCACGTTTAGTTCTCACAATCTGTTTTATTTATTGTTGTAACCATAACAGATACAGATACTGCTTATATATATATATATATATATATATATATATATATATATATATATATATATATATATATGTATGTGTGTGTGTGTGTATATATATATATATGTATATATATATATATATATATATATATATATATATATATATATATATATATATATATGAAAAACATTTCCTGCTACAGACACAACAGCTCTTGGAACTGATTGCATACCACCAATGTGTACAATTCAGGACTGTTCCAGAAAGCTCATGAAAATGTATGTAGCTGTCAGTGCAGTCAGTTTTCTGTGCATTATAGTAAAAATATAAAGATCTTTGGCATATCTTAATTATAATAACAGAATCATGTCCCACCTGTATGCATACATAGCAGCCTGGATTTCCGTACTATACTGAAGAAAAGGTTTAAATTACAGCAAATAATGATGCACATTTCTTTACAACTTCTCACATATTCCCTAACTTATGACATAGAACATAACATTTGTTATATCCTACCCTGCAAGACTTAACAGAAATAGAAATGTTTGCAGATCATTTTGTTTTTTTTTTTAACCTTAAAACATACTTTCAAATTATTAAGGAAAAATGTAATGCTTTGATTAACAGATTTTAAAATCATGATAGTAAAGAGTTATATTAGACTATGATATGTTAACATCTTATATTTGTTCAGTGCATCACTACATGCTGAATATGTACAGAGTAGCTTGTATGTGGCTAGAAAATCTTCCATGGAGGAATTCAAGGATCTGTTGTTGCAAAGAACATTTTAAATAATTTACATTTTGGAGATTAAAATGCTTTAGAGAAAACAATTCTATTTAGTAGGTTATGTATTTCTAATTTTATCAGTGTGAATTATGCACAATTATTTAATGTTTTTTTTCTCATTTCCCCCCAAACTTGATGTCAATTGTTCATCACAGCGCTTCCAGCAGAGGTCACTACTAATAAAGTATTGGTTTGAATTAGGAAACAGGAGTTGTGTTCCAGTGAACTCTGGCAATGCATTCAAATTCTGAAGACGGAAAGCCCTGACATCATCTGAACTGTTTCCCGATCAGATAATTTGTTTTTGCTGTGACTCAGTTTGCCATGGTATCTAAATGCTGTGACAATGGAATAAGGCAATGTACCAAACCAACTCTTCTGTTATGTACAGTTAGTATACATATTTAAATTCATGACCCCCCAACCAGTTTTCTACAAGTTACTGCATTATTACTGATTGCTTTGAATCAAGAAGTGTAAGCTTTGAAACAAAAAAGGTCAATGGCTATACCTATAAAAGTCTGATTAATATCAGGAGAATGGATGGCAGTCTGTACAACAGCAATGATTTTATTTTATTTCAGAAAGCATTTGTTCAAGCTAATCCTAGACATATAATTTTCAGTGAGACAGGTCACACGACACTTTGAATGACAGTCTGGCTCTAGCAAGTTTCATACCTCATCTTCCATGTTTTACTTGGTGTTTCCATAACTATAATGTAGTGCCTCACATTACCATTAATTTGTGAAATAATATGACACTGTTCTTCAACCCAGAGATCACATTTTCAAGAGATGATATATCATTAATGCAAAATGCAAATTATATCTTGATTTACAAAGACTATAAGATGTAAGCTTCATTCCCCGTCCCATCCCCTACACCAGAAAAATGAAGGTATGACAGCTCAGAATGGAATTATTCATGATGTCACAGGCAGATTATTAGAGCTAGGTAATGCTCACACGAGACTGGATGGCCTTTGTAGGGCAGTTTAAGAGGACAGGATACAGGGTACTTAACGTGTAAGATCCAAGGCTTGCTGCAAGTGGATATGTGTGTGTTTTGTGTGTGTGTGTGTGTGTGTGTGTGTGTGTGTGTGTGTGTGTGTGTGTGTGTGTGTGTGTGCACGCGCATGTGTGTACAGTATGTGTGTGTGTGTGTGTGTGTGTGTGTGCGTGTGCGCACATGTGTGTACAGTATGTCTAAGAATAGCTCACAGTTTTACACTCACTATATGGAACAGTTGCAGAAATTAATTTTGTGAGTTAGTAGACTTTTTAATGTAATTTATATATTGATGAGAGTGACATGTAAGCATACAGTTAATCTGGGATTTAGCTGGAAAATCTTTATTTGGTTTTTGGAATGCTATATACTCTAACATGACACTGAATGGTTATTGTTATCTAGATGAATGCAAAGCATAACTCATACAGGAATAATGTACTCAACATTCTCTGAGCATTAAAAATGGTTCTACGCTGCTTTGCATGTATCTACTGCAGTCACCTCCTTTACATTCTATAAACCTTCCCAGCTGCATGTTTGCATCTTTCTCTGACTCTCTCTCTCTCTACACACACACACACACACACACACACACACACACACACACACACACACACACACACACATGCGTGTGTGTGTGTGTGTGTGTGTGTGTGTGTGTGTGTGTGTGTTTGTGTGTTATATACAGTGCATTCTTATATGTACTTGTATGTTGTCTGTGTCTGAGTTTTAATGTGTCTTATTGAAACAGAGTATATTATTTCCTTTGTTAAGTCTTATACATTTCCTGAAAAAGATAATTCTCATAAAGGCAGTATCACCAAGTTAACAAATCTATAAATAACTATGTTCATTATATAGATTAAGGTCACAGAAGACTTGCTGATGAAACTGTGTTACTGACAGATTTCAGTGGTTAAGTCACAGTTCGGAGAACAGCAGTAAACATGTGAAAGTAGAATGTTGTCAAAAAAATTCAGAATGAAACAACCCATTGCACTAACTATGGAACATAGACCTTAGACATCTATATGATCTAGGTAACCAATAATATTGTTATTTTGTGTGATTATAGGTCTGGGTGATAGATCTGCTGTAGGGCATCCAAACTGCAGAACTTGCTGGAAGCAGAAGATAATGAGGTAGCCCTGATCTGACATAATTTTATCTGACATTCTCAGCTTCATTGTGAAGGACCTGCAACTAAAATGCTCATCATAAATTACAGTCTTTTAAAGTCATATGGTAGATGAACTAGTTCAAAGACCATTTTCAGCCACAATCTGGGTCCATGGAAGAGCAGGGAGCATTGCGTTTTATTTTTTTAACATTTGTTTACCGGGAAAGTCCGACTTGGAACAAAGCCAATTTTCATCGGAAGCCTGGGGAGAAATGCTCCAGATTTATGTCATTATAACATGGGAGAAAAGCACAGCACCCAGAGGAAACCCACACTAATGCAGCGAGGACATGCAGACTCCACACAGAAGGCACCCCAGCCAAGAATTGAACCAGAGAACCTCTTGCTGTGAAGCGACAATGCAATGCTGTACCACTGTGTCTATATAATTGAGAAATGGATCAGTTTGAAGAAAATAAAGGATGCAATTATAAGGGAGTGGGTGGGATTTTCAGATAAGGAGCAATTACTGCCAGTCCAGACCCATGAGCATATGTAATGCACATTGGAAATTAGGGCAGGACAGTGAGCGGGACAATCAAAAAAATCTTGATGCTTAATAGTATCAGACTGGCCAATAGGCAACACCTTATCGATGCAGTAGCAATGAAACAAAAAGAAGCATTAGAGTGTACATGATTATGATGATAAAGGTCACTTCTATCCGTTTTACAATTGATATTGCTAATATGCAGTGTAATGTAATGCAATGCAATGTAAAGTAAATTGCCTAGCAAATGTTCAACCAATGTTCTGATGATGGCTCAGTTCTCACATAGGATATATTGCTTAGGGGAAAGTCTGATGTGATACTGTTTAATTGTATGTAACATGTTTCTATAGTTTTTTTTTTTTTTATCTTTTCTGTTCTATCTAGTCTGGTCCTTGTGTAGAAAACTCCTTAGTATAGCGGATGGCATTTGTTAATAGCCTTTTGAAATTTTTTCATCAAAATGTCACGTGACTTGTCTCATTGAAAATTATAGCTAAAATGTAAAAGGCAAGGAAGCAGTAAAAATATCAATTTCTTTATTCACGAACCAATATTGTAAGCGCTTTGGGTTGCACTTCAAATGTGCAACCCTCATCAGACAACATCAGTTAGTTAATTGGGAAACATTTTAAAAAAACCTTCTCAAGTGACATCATCATTACATCAGCTCAAAGCTCGAAATTTAAAGCAACAATACCCCCTTCTCGTCATAAAAAATACAAATACACATCCCTAGCAGCTTTCATTGTATAATGCATATATGATAATACATTTTAACAAAAATCAATTTATTCCAAATTCATATCAAATATATATATATATGGTTCCCTATCAGAAGCCTGAAACACCATAAGCCTGAAAATCAAAATCCTGAAACCAAAAGCCTGAAAATTCAAAATCCCGAAAACCCAAAATCCTGAAACTCAAAATCCTGAAAACACAAAATGGACATACTGACGTCATTGTGGCTTTGCTATTGTTAGCCCTGTGGTGTTAGGTCATGCGTTGGGTTCAGGTAAGTGTGCGGTTGGTTTTCTGTTAGGGTTAGGGGCGGTTTAAGTGAGTTAGGGTTAGGGCAGGTTAGGCATGTATGCAATAGTGACAAATATTGGGGTTAGGCGGTTTAAGTGAGTTAGGGTTAGGTGCGGGTCAGGTGAGTGTGCGATAGTGACGGACCTTAGGGTTAGGGTTAGGGTCAGGGTCAGTTGGTAGATATTAGTGTCTTTATAGTGACATATTAGCATTATTTGTGTTTTCAGGATTTTGAGTTTCAGGATTTTGGGTTTTCGGGATTTTGAATTTTCAGGCTTTTGGTTTCAGGATTTTGATTTTCAGGCTTATAGTGTTTCAGGCTTCTGATAGGGAACTATATATATATATATATATATATATATATATATATATATATATATATATAAATATATGATTTCATATCCCATAAAATTAAAAATAAAATAAAAAAAAATAAAAATAAATATAAAAATATATAAATGTGTAAATATATGTATACACAGAATGCATACTACATGTATATATGATATAAGGTCATACTTATGTATGTCCCAATAATTGTGTACTTAAAGTACTCTATACTTCCTCAGGAAACCCGTATGTTTATATAATTAACGTCTTTCTAAAGCCTCCAGTTTAAGTATACATTTCAGGGAACTAATTTCATTAAGTCCAGGGTACATAAAGGCGTTGGTCAACAATTGCCACCACAATTCCCTTTGTTCTAATCTTAAAGACCATGGACCACCCCTAAGATCAACTTTCACTTGTTAAACCACCAAAAATAGAAAAAAAATGATCATTATGATCATTAATGTGTCTAGCTAGAGCATTAGTGCAACCTTTTTTCATTATACTGTACTGATGTTCATACACTCTCTGCTTGAGGTGGCGTTCTGTCTTCCCAATATAAAATTGTGGACACCGTTGACACTCAGCCAAATATACTACACCATTACTATTACAAGTAAACCTATCCTTAACGGAATAGTCAACCATATTCAATGTAAATTTATTAGTTACCTTTATGTATTTACACTGGTTACATGAACCACATTTAAACATCCCCCCAGGTCTAGTGGGTGCTGAAGGTGCAAAGGACAAGCCCGTATGACAACTCTGAGCAACGAATATGTGACCGAATGTGAGACCCTTAAAGGAATGTTTATCTCACGAGGTTATCCTCCTGAATTATTGGAAACATTGATTGAGGAGGTTACCAACAAACGCAATTTGGGGTGGTTTAAACCTATACTTAACAATAGATTTGTTGATTCTATAGAAATGCTTGAACATCCAAATTTCACTACTGATGTGAGTATAGATGAAGGTACTACTAATACATATGGAATTGGATTTAATGATAAATTTCCTTTTATTTTTAGTACTGTGTTTTCCCTTAATGCATATGATGTATGCAGTGGCGGCTGATGACTTCAAATCACAGGGGGGCTGCAGGAGACAGCTGAATGGGTGGGGTCAAGGGGAGGGGGTGTGGTCAACCAGAAAGGGGAGGAGCTATGCACAAAACCACAAAAAACTAACTTTAATTAAATACGCTGCCCTGGGTGGCAAACCATCATTATGAAAGTCCAATCAAGACAAAAATAAGTGTAGAAGAATAAAAATATTTCAATGCATTGGCTGCATGACAGCTTACTTAATATCTAGATGGAAACAAAAGGTTGTGAGGCATGAAAAATAAATTACTTTTTAAATACATTACTGGAATGCCAGTCAAAATCAAGTATAAGAAAAACCAGAAGCACTCAACTCAAACCACTTCTCCTTGCACTGCAGTTCTAATTATAATATATTCAGCTTTATTAAAGTACCAAGTAACATGCTGAAAGTAGAAATCTATGTGATGCCCCCACTTGTAAAAATGTTTCTTATCCAAAAAAGACCTGCTGCCTGACAACTTGTTTCATGGGGAAAACATGATAAAAGTAAAATGAAAAGCAAACAAGAAACAAGCTCAAGATACATTGCTTAAAGGATTACTGTACAGGTTATCGACCACACATGATTGGCATTCTGTTTAGTTTACAGGTAAAGTCTGTAGAGATGACTGGAAGTCTCCAACAAGTGTAATGAGCTTTTTAAAATAATGGAATCCTGTCCTTTAATACCCAAGGCTTATACATTATCTAGTCAAGTATTCTCTGCATGGCAACAACAGAAAGGCTTTCAATGTTGGCAATTCTTTAACAGTATGCTTATTAAAGCTTACTTGCATCTTACGATCTCAGACAAGCTTACCTTATGGTCATTAAAGCATTGCTACTTAAACACAGAGCAACAGGCACTTTGAGTAATAAGCATGAATCTGAGTAATAAGCATAAATCAACAGTACAAAAATATGACAGAAACCAGACCATTCTGCAAAATCAAGGACAGATGAAAAGCCACTGTAGTACTTATGCAGTGTGTCCTCCCCATCCAAGGTAGATACAACTACTCCTTGCCTTGCTTGGACACATCCAGAGTCACTACATGGGGGAGTGGGGTGCAACAAGCATGTCACAATTTGAAATCTCTCTGGCTGACTGCGATGGCCCTGACACATTTGTCATACCTCTCAACCTCAAGAGCAAGAAATCTGGACAAAGCCATACACAGAAGTGGGACAAAGGCCCAAAAATAAGGACAATTTTTAAATATTGCTCTAATAAACTTAGAAAGATAATAGAATAGGTCTTGCATTAGTATAACTTTTCTGAAGGGTATAAAATCTGAAACTCAAATGTCTGTCATTTTCTAACTTCAGTCTTTAGTGATTTGTCACTAACTTGCCAAAAAACACAACTTTATGAAAAATGGACCAAAAATGTGATGCAAAAATATAAAATAGACACACAATACAGCTGCTACCTGTCAAAGAAGGGACACTTTAATATTAGTACTGCTACCTTGAGCAGCTGACAAAATAAAATAATCTACATGCATTTCAAGTAATCTATAACTTTGATTATTACAGTTATTTCTTAATTGTAAACCCTCCATGTTTTCTTCCAAAATTGCTATTTTACGGAGGGATTATTAGGGGAAGAGCAACATTTTGAGCCAAAAATTGGGGACAGTTGAGAGGTTGGCTATGCCTAATTCTATAAAGCAATTTATTTGCATGTACCTCTCAACCTGTTAATGCAGTAAATCTGAACAAGGCCAAATATATTGGGGCACATATAAACAGTACTAAAAATTGCTCTTGTATAAATTGAGACAGTTGATAGAACAGCTCTTACTTTAACATGCATTTTTCTGAAGGTTATGAAGTCTGAAACTTATTATTTAGTGACTTAATTCCTAAATTATTTGCCAGAAAACTACAAATTTTATGAAGAACAAACCAAAAATAAGAAGCAAAAATCTATTCATTCTTTGAAAATCTGGACAGTTGGGAGGTATAGTTCAGCTGGGCCTGTCTGAGTTTGCTGCCCTTCCCCCCTGACAAAATAATGATTGAATGGAGCCTCTGCAGCCATTCCAATGAACCATTACTTGGCTATTTCACTCCATTTACCATAAACACTAATGTGCATACTGCTTTACTTCTATGATGAGTTGGACTTCATTTGAAAGTTTTATTTTGTATTTTACAGCACAAACACTAAGTCATCTGTTAAACAAAGCAATGCAGTCTCACAATGAAAACTTAGCATTAAAACTTCTCTGCCCTTGAAACTCACATTCATTGAAACAGCATTGAAACCCACATTCAAAGAAAATACATTTTGCCAGTGGCAGATAAAGATTAATTTTGGGCTGTTTTCAAATCATAGGCCCCTTGCATATGAAACATACATGTGCTCTTTGATACACCTTCCTCATTGTACTAAAATTATATTCCTTATACAATACAGTACACTTGTTAGAGGGTGTTTTAAATTTGTTTTGAACATTTTTCCAGTAAGCAATGAAACAAACCATATGCACCCATAATGGCAAAACTGCCCAGTTGAGAACATTTATCATAAAAAAGTCTACTCAGACTTCCACAGTCCACCATTATTAGTAAATATACACAATTCTACAGTCCACCATTATTAGTAAATATGCACGATTCCACAGTTCACCATTATTAGTAAATATGCACAATTCTGCAGTGCACCATTATCAGTAAATATGCACAATTCTACAGTCCACCTTTATCAGTAAATATGCACAATTCTACAGTCCATTATCAGTAAATATGCACAATCTCTGAAGTAAGTCATCTAAATAATTCCACATTAAAGAAATCTGTAACTAATGAAGCGGTTGCTGCTAGCAATCACCTTTATATTTCATGGTTTCATCGAAAAATAAAGTGTCTGTTGCCCCTCAGGAATAAATTGCCTATATTACATTAAAAAATGATAAGCTAGTAATAATATTGCAAGAGGAAATGGATGGCAAACTGACAACAGACTCATAGTTAGTATCTTCTCACAAGGAGAACATTCTCAGTACGGCAGCATCCACCCCTTGTGGGAGTAGAACCCACAGCCTTCTGCATCAAAAGCAAGTACACAACCTGTTGTGCTATAGTATTAACTAGGCAAAGCACTAAACTTCTATTCCCCTGCAGCTCTCAGCTCCTTGTAAAATCTACTCAATACTCTACTGCATCTCAACTTCGCAGCTCAAGAAAACTGGAAAAGGCCAAAATGTATTGGGGGGGGTCAAAAGCCCAAAAACCAGGGACACATTAAACATTGCTTGTATAATCTTGGAAAGTTGCTAGAATAAAATGTTGTGTTGCCACCATACATTTTACTGCCAAGGTCCCTGAGCAAAAAACAGTCAGAGTAACATACCACTACGCCACATCAACTGCTTTGTAAAAGAGAGGAAGACTGAAACTTAAATGGCTATCATTTAGTGAATTCAGTTCTCACCATAGCTGTCAACCTCTTAGTACAAAACACCTGGACAAACCCAGTAATGAGGGAATACAGCCCTCAAACATATTCAGTGAATTCAGTTCTTGCCATAGCTGTCAACCTTAGCACAAAAGCCTGGATGAAGCCAATAATGGGGAATACAGTCCCAAAAATAGGGACAAATTTAAAATATTCATCTTATAAACTTAGAAAATTGCTAGAAAAAAAGGTTGTGCTACTATGTATTCTGAAGAACATGAAGTTTGAAATTCAAATGCCGGTCAATTTTACTGCTGACAGAACAAAAACAATTTTCAGCAGAGACCCAGGGATTAATACTGCAGACACATCTTTGTAAAATGACAGGGCACCAGAGCAAATCCACACAAACACAGGGAGGAGATGCAGACTCCACACAGAAGGCACCCCAACCAAGAATCAAACCAGAAAACCTATAGCTGTGAGGTAACAATACTACCACTGCACCCTCAAACATGCAAGGAATTAAACATTCAGAAACCTGAAGTCTGAAATTCAAATGCCTGTCAATTTTACTGCGGACAGAACAAAAACAATTTTCAGCAGAGACGCAGGGATTAATACTGCAGACACGTCTTTGTAAAATGGCAGGGCACCAGAGCAAATCCACACAAACACAGGGAGGAGATGCAGACTCCACACAGAAACCACCCCAACCAAGAATCAAACCGGAAAACCTATAGCTGTGAGGCAACAATACTACCACTGCACCATCAAATATGCAAGGAATTAAACATTCAGAAACCTGAAGTCTGAAATTCAAATGCCTGTCAATTTTACTGCGGACAGAACAAAAACAATTTTCAGCAGAGACGCAGGGATTAATACTGCAGACAGGTCTTTGTAAAATGGCAGGACACCAGAGCAAATCCACACAAACACAGGGAGGAGATGCAGACTCCACACAGAAGCCACCCCAACCAAGAATCAAACCAGAAAACCTATAGCTGTGAGGCAACAATACTACCACTGCACCATCAAGTATGCAAGGAATTAAACATTCAGAAACCTGAAGTCTGAAATTCAAATGCCTGTCAATTTTACTGCGGACAGAACAAAAACAATTTTCAGCAGAGACGCAGGGATTAATACTGCAGACACGTCTTTGTAAAATGGCAGGGCACCAGAGCAAATCCACACAAACACAGGAAGGAGATGCAGACTCCACACAGAAGCCACCCCAACCAAGAATCAAACCAGAAAACCTATAGCTGTGAGGCAACAATACTACCACTGCACCATCAAACATGCGAGGAATTAAACATTCAGAAACCTGAAGTCTGAAATTCAAATGCCTGTCAATTTTATTTAACATTTGTTAATCAGGACAGTCTGACTTGGAACAAAAAAACAATTTTCAGCAGAGGCCCAGGAAGAAATAATGCAGACATGTCTTTGTAACATGGGAGGACACAAAAGCAAACCCACACAAACACAGGGAGAAGATACGGACCCCACAAAGAAGGAACCCCAGCCAAGAATCAAACCTGAGAACCTGCAGCTGTGAGGCAACAATGCTACCAGTGCAACATCAAATAAAAGCAAACCCACACAAACACAGGGAGAAGATAACAGACCCCACAAAGAAGGAACCCCAGCCAAGAATCAAACCTGAGAACCTGCAGCTGTGAGGCAACAATGCTACTACTACACCATCAAATATCAAGCATTGCAACATTTACAAACCACAGATATTATGAGGAACAGATCAGATCAAATATGAGGCAAAAATCTGCAATTTTTTTACATATGGTGGTGGGTAGGGAACTCAAGTCTTTAACACCTGCATACAGGGTACAGGGTTCAAGCCTGAGGTATTCCCTACCACACCACCATGAGCAGCTGGGGCATTTACACACACACACTAGAAGCAGCAAGTACCATACACACACAAAGTATAAAAGTAAAAAGCACCATACACTTACCTGTCCGTTCTCCATAATATCCAGCTAACGTACATCCTTCCCGCGCAATACTCCGAAGACCCGCGAGATCCCTGAAATCAAACCTCCCAATGAGACTGTTCCTGACTGCTGCTGTTGCAGTCCGGCCCCGATACATTATCCCAGCGAGTCTGTGCACTTTAAAAGTGCAAAGACGTCTCCATGTGTCCCCCTATCGGGACTGCCGGACTGCCTGGAGCATGCGCATAGACGTGCAGTAGTTGGGACTACTGCGCATGCGCGAAGTCCGCGAAAATTTAAAAACATTTTTTTTTCTATTTTTATTTATTTTTTTTGTTCTGAGGGGGCTGCAGTCCGGCAGTCCAATAGCACAGGCCGCCCCTGGATGTACGGTCCATTTTGTGTAAAAACTGGACCTTGCTGATGGATGATGGCAGCTTTAGGAATAAAGTACCTGTCTCTCCTAAGGTAGTGTTTAAGCAGGGTGTTACTCTTAAAAGTATGATCGAAAGAAATCGGGCAGCACCCACTAGACCTAGGGGGAATGTTTAAATGTGGTTCATGTAACCAGTGTAAATACATAAAGGTAACTAATAAATTTACATTAAATATGGTTGACTACTCCATCAAGGATAGAGATCCACGGTGGTGGTGCTGCGATAGCGTTGTCGCCTTACTGTAAGACGCTGTCTGGTTCGATTCTCAGCTAGAGCGTCTTTTGCATGGAGACATGCATGAATGGGTGTACCTTCGTTGAAGGTTGTGCGTCAGGGCTGGCAACTCGGCACTTAACAATCAACTGCCAATCATTAGCGGACTGGAGTTCCGCTGTGGCGACCCCTAACCGGGAAAAGCCGAAAGACACAACAACTCCATCAAGCATAGGTTTACTTGTAATAGTAATGGTGTAGTATATTTGTCTGAGTGTCAGCGGTGTCCATAATTTTATATTGGGATAATGGAACGCCACCTCAGGCAGAGAGTGTATGAACATCAGTACAATATAATGAAAAAAGACTGAAGTAATGCTCTAGCTAGACACATTAATAATCATAATGATCATTATTTCTATTTTTGGTGACTAAACAAGTGAAAGTTGATCCTAGGGGTGGTCCATGGTCTTTAAGATTAGAACAAAGGGAATTGTGGTGGCAATTGTTGACCAATGCCTATATGTACCCTGGACTTAATGAAATTAGTTCCCTGAAATGTATACTTAAATTGAAGGCTTTAGATAGACGTTAATTATATAAACATACAAGTTTCCTGGGGAAGTATAGAGTACTTTAAGTACACAATTATTGGGACATACATAAGTATGACCTTACATTATATATACATGTATTATGCATTGTGTTTATACATATATTTATGCATTTATATATTTTTATTTTTATTTTTTTATTTTATTTTTTATTTTATGGAATATGAAAGCATATATATATATATATATATATATATATATATATATATTTTATATGAATTTGGAATAAATTGATTTTTGTTAAAATGTATTATCATATATGCATTATACAATGAAAACTGCTAGGGATGTATATTTGTATTCTTTATGACAAGAAGGGGGTATTGTTGCTTTAAATATCGAGCTTTGAGCTGATGTAATGATGATGTCACTTGAAAAGGTTTTTTTAAAATGTTTCCCAATTAACTAACTAACTGATGTTTTCTGATGAAGGTTGCACGTTTAAAGTGCGACCGAAAACGCTTACAATATTGGTTCGTGAATAAAGAAATTGATATTTTTACTACTTCCTTGCCTTTTACATTTTAGCTTGGTTTTGCTTGTCATTTTGGTGTTTCATTGAAAATTATATGTCTAGGATTAGCCTGAACAATTACTTTCTGAAATAAACTAAAGTAATTTCTTTTGAACAGCATGTGACAAAGGAGGTATGGCCATCTATTTGGAATTTTGTAAATGGTTATCTGTCATTTGTGAATATCAACATGATTCATATAAGACATTTGTGCTACAGATGTATTCGAGCTGTATGTCATATAAGATGGTTTATACAGATATGTGTGCTGAAGAGGTATTTTACAAAGTGCTGTTTGAAATGTATCCACAGTGTACTATACTGGAATATTACAGAAATCTGTGTATACTATTGCAACTGTTTAAATATATATATTTTAATAGGGGAAACTGGAATAGAGAAGGTTAACTTGCAAAACTTGAGAAAAATAGCTGAAATTAAATTACTTTATGGCTGGACCATAAAAAAGATGTTATCTTTCAGTTTCAGTGTAGCAACAGACACAATGTCTGTGCTGAGAAGTTTTCTGCATTGTATTGGACGTATTTTATTGTTATTTGACTTCCAGGATCTGCAAAGATCTGAGGATAAGCCCTTGTGTATGTATTTTCACAGGTAGATGCTAAATATTGCTAGTTTTCAGCAGTGAGGGGTTTACTTGGGATAGTGTCACATGACAAGAAATTATGTCATTCTGCAAGCTATCCCAGCAATAATATTTGAAACATCAATTTAAGAAGTATCTGAGAGAGATACTGCATTCTGCATTCTCTTTTTGACCTGACAACATCAGCTAGAGGATCTATTCACCACATCTGCCTTGCTTCTCTAATTAAGTAAGTGTAGTAGGGTAAAGTAATTCTCTTAGATATACTCAGGAATATAGCAAAGCTTAGCTTAGATATTTTTCCTTATTTATTTGAGACTGTCTTGCAATGTTGTTTCAAATATTTCCTGTGATTTTGAACTCTGATGTTACTATTTTTATAATAATTTTATTATTTATTATTAAATATATTTAAACCTTTCCTTCTCACTGATCTGTCTATAGATATTTAAGTTCTGGGAGTACTTGCATATTTATTTAGTGACACTGTGTAGGCCACTCCTAATAGCCTTGTTCTTGGTCAAACTACTATTTGTACTGAAAATATAATTACACAGTAAGATTGGGCACCCTTTGTTAAGAACCTTAAAGTAGCTAATAAGGAGATGGCTAGTGGCAGTAATAACTGATTTATAGTCTGGGCAGAAGGTGGCATAGCTAGTAAACCTGTGCTAGCCTTGCCAGGAGTGTGTGTTTATAAATCAAACCTCAAAGTGTGTATGTGTCAGCTACTTGGCCAGGGATAGGAAGCACTGGTTGGACAGAGAAGGTGCTGGAGGTCTTGGCTTGACCACTCAGCTGAGATCTCAACCCTAGAGATGTGCCAGTGGGGAGTCTTATTGGGGACCTGGAGAAAGAGGGAAAAACTAGCCCCAGACTGACTGTGGTCTCTGTGTGCTCTTAAGGGAAATTGCACTTAATGCAGGAAGCTGCATCTGGAAGTACTGTGTGTGTAACTGTCATCCTCCCGATATATGTTCCCAACTGTTGCTAGTGGTGAGGATTGAGGCTCCTTGATTACTGAACAAGTGGTGAGGCGTCACACAGCATGCCATCCATTCTCCTGATATTAGTCTTGCCTTTGACTAACATGTAACTGAGACTGTAAAAAAATCATTCTATGTTGCCCAACTTATAGGTAAGGGTACAGCATCCAGATCCAAGGAAAATATATTACAACTCTACTGGGTCATTATCAGACCTGTCATTGAATATAATGCCCCTTTTGGCGTATATCTAACCAGACCCTTGCAACAGCTGGAACAGCCACAAAGGTTTCTCACCAGAGGAATTCAGGGCATGAATATCCTGCCCTACAATGATTGCTTAAAGGCTCTGTTTCTATATTCAGTCTCCTACAGGCTGCTGAGATGGGATGTTTGTCTGGCTTACAAGGCTTACTCAGACCCAGCCCTGATGGATCTGTTGCACATCTGCAAAACAAACTGCACCAGAAACACTAGCTTAAGGAGTCTGAACTTTGTGACAGAAACAGAACATGCTGGAGAGACAGATATGTGTCCCAGCAAATCTCTGCACTATGGAATAGGCTCCCCATCAGGGGCGGCTCATGCTATCGGACTGCAGGACTGCAACCCTCCCACCTAGAAACAAAAGAAATAAAAAATGTGAAACATAAAATTAAAAAATATATATATTTTTTACGAGTACCAGAACTTCCGTGCATGCGCAGACACACTCAGGCTGCCCCGCAGATGCCCAGAAATCTGTGCGGTAAACAACCGCACAGAACAGAGGAGCTCCAGACTGCTTGAACCACAGACAGAACCAATCAGGAGAGAGGTAAGTTGAGTTTTAAGCTCTTACAGGGAAGTGTTGAAGTCAATCGCAGGTTTGGAGTTTTGCTGCGTCCGGACAATGGAGTTGGACCTTGTGTGTGGAGGTTTGCTGCTTCAACCAGGAGAGAGGTAAGTTGAGTGATTCCAGACCCATTTACTGTGTGTGTGTGTGTGTGTGTGTGTGTGAAATGCCTCTGTTTACACATAGTGGTGGGTAGAGATACTCAGGCTTGAGCCCTGTACCTTGGATGCAGGTGGCAAGGACCTGAATTCCCTACCCACCACTATTTGTAAAAAATTGCAGATTTTTGCCTCATATTTGTTCTGTTCCTCATAAAATCTGTGGTTTCTGTATCTTCATTTTTTCCTTGCACAGGTTTGTAGTGCAGTGGTGCACTGGTAGCATTGTTGCCTGACAGCTACAGGTTCTCTGGTTTGATTCTTGGCTGGGGTGCCTTCTGTGTGTAGTCTGCATGTCTTCCCATCCCTTACAAAGATGTGTCTGGAGTGTTTCTCCCTGCTCTGCTGAAAATTGGCTTTGTTTTGTTCCAAGTCAGACTAGTTTCCTGGTCAACAAATGTTTAAAAATAACAGGCATTTGAATTTCAGACTTCATATTCTTCAGAAAGTACATGGTAAAACAAAACCTTTTATTCTAGCAATTGTCTAAGTTTATAACATGGATATTTGAAATTTGCCCATATTTTTGGGACTGTATTCCCCCATTATTGGCCTCGTCCAGGTATTTTGTGCTAAGGTTAAGAGCTATGGTGAGAACTTAATTCACTGAATGTTTGGGGGCTGCATTCCCCCCATTACTGGCTTTGTCCACATGTTTTTTGCTAAAAGGTTGAGAGCTATGGTGAGAACTGAATTCACTGAATATGTTTGGCAGCTGTATTCCCTCATTAATGGCTTTTTTCAGGTGTTTTTTGCTAAGAGGTTGACAGCTATGGTGAGAACTGAATTCTCTAAATGGTAACCATTTAAGTTTGTCTTCCTCTGTTTCAGCTGATTTGGCATAGTGGTATGTTTCTCTGACTGTTTTGTGCAGGGTCCCCTGGGTTCAAGACATGGCAATGAAATGTTTGGTGGTAACACAGCATTTTATTCTAGCAACATTCCAACATTATACAAGCAATGTTTAAAATGTGTCCCTGGTTTTTGCCCCCCCCAATAAATTTTGGCTTTTTCCAGATTTTTTGTGCTGCAAAGTTCAGAGATACAGCTGAGTGTCAAGTAGATCTTACAAGGAGCTGAGAGCTGCAGGGGAACAAATGTTTAGTGCTACTTATGCTAAGTCTGCTTGCATTGTTAATAGCTCAACAGGTAGTGCACTTGCTTTTGATGCAGAAGGCTGTGGGTTCTACTCCCACAGTAGGTAGATGCATTGCTGATACTGTACTGTGTTGTAAAGGGGGTGGATGCTGCAGTCCTTTTTGGCAAAGATACCTAGTAACTATGAACCTGTTATCAGTTTGCCATCCATTCCCTATTGCAGTATTACTAGCTTATCATTTTGGGAGGGTGGCCTAATGGTTAAGGTGTTTGTCTTACAAACACAAGATGCAGGGTTTGAGTCTCACAAGGGATAATTGGCTAAGCTTAAAATGGCTCGCAAGGGCAGTTAGCTTAGTACTAACCTATGAACCTATAATGCATGCAACACAGGCAATTTATTCTTCAAGGGCAACAGGCACTTTATTTGTAGATGAAATAATGACATATAAAGTTGTCTGCTAGCAGCAACCTCTTTATTAGTTACAGATTTCTTTAATGTGGATTTTACTACTTCAGAGATTGTGCATATTTACTGATACTGGTGGACTATAGAAGGTTGAGTAGACTTTTTATGATGGAAATGTTCTGAATTGGGCAGTTTTGTCATTGATGCATGCATTTTGTTTCATTGTTTACTGGAAAAATGTTCAAAACAATAAATTTAAAATGCCCTCTAACAACTGCACTGCATTGTACAAGGAATATAATGTAATGCAGTCAGGAAGGTGTATCAAAGAGCATGTGTATGTTTCATGTTCAAGGGGCCTATGATTTTGAAAACAGCCCAAAGTTAATCTTTATCTGCCACTGGCAAAATGTATTTTCTTTGAATGTGGGTTTCAATGCTGTTTCAATGCATGTGAGTTTCAAGGGCAGAGAAGTTTTAATGCTTAGTCTATTTTCATTGTGAGACTACATTGCTTTGTTTAACAGATATCTATTAGGGTTTGTGTTGTAAAATGCAAAATAAAACTTTCAAATGAAATCTAAATCATCGCAGAAGTAAAGCAGTATTGCACATTACAGTGTTTATGGTAAATGGGGCAAAATAACCAAGGAATGGGGCATTGTAATGGCTGCAGGGTGGAGGCTCCATTTGACCATGATTTTGTGAGGGGGGAAGGGTAGAAAACTCAGACAGCCCCGGTTGAACTATACCTCTCAGTTATCCATATTTTTGCAGAACAAATAGATATTTGCTTCTTATTTTTGGTTTGTTCGTCATAAAATTTGTGGTTTTCTAGCAAATCATTTAGGAATGAAGTCACTAAATGACAGACATTGAGTTTCAGATGTCATAACCTTCAGAAAAATGCATGCTAATGCAAGACCTGTTATTCTATCAACTGTCTTAAGTTTATAGAAGAGCAATTTTTAGTAGTGTTTGTATGTGCCCCCAATATATTTGGCCTTGTCCAGATTTCCTGCATTAAGAGGTTGAGAGGTACGTGCAAATCACTTTGTAGAACTAGGAATATCCAAACCTCTCAATTGTCCCCAATTTTGCCTCAAAATGTTGCTATCCCCTAATAATCCCTCCTCAAAATGGCAATTTTGGAAGAAAACGTGGAGGGTTTACAATTATATATAATTATAATGATCAGAGTTATAGATTACTTTTATTTCAGAAATGCATGTAGATGCTCTTATTTTGTTAGCTGCTCAAGTTAACTGTTAATATTAAAAAGGTGTCCCTTTTTTGACAGGTTCCCAGCTGTATTGTGTGGCAACTTTATATTTTTGCATCTCATTGTTGGTCTGTTTTTCATAAAATTGTGGTTTTCTGGCAAATTAGTGGCAAGTCAGTTAGAAAATAATGGCAGACATTTGAGTTTCAGATTTCATACCCTTCAGAAAATTCGTACTAATGCAAGGCCTACTACTGTTCTATTATCTAAGTTAATAAGAGCAATATTTAAAAATTGTCCTTATTTTTGGGCCTGTGTCCCACTTCTAGTTCTATGTATGGCTTTGTCCAGATTTCTTGCTCTGAAGTTGAGAGGTATGAGTGTCAGAGCCATCACCGTCAGCCAGAGACATTTCAAATTGTGACATACTTGTTGCACCCCACTCCCCATTGTAGTGGCTCTGGATCTGTCCAAGGAAGGTAAGGAGCAGTTATGCAGTGTAAGTGTGCAGAGTATTCCCCCATCCAAGGTAGACCACAAGTACGACCGTGGCTTTTCATCTGTCCTTAATTTTGCAGAATGTTCTGGTTTTCTGTCATATTTTTATACTGTTGGTTTATGCTTCTTATTATTCAGGAAATGCATGCTGTCACAGTGCCCTGCTGCTCTGTTTAAGTAGCAATGATTTAATGACCATCAGGTAAGCTTGTCGGAGATTGTAAGATACAAGTAAGCTTTAATAAGCATACTGTTAAAGAATTACCAGCATTGAAAGCCTTTTCATTGTTGCCATGCAGAGAATATTTACATAACTATATAATGAATAAGCCTTGGGTACTGAAATGCATATGACAGTATTTGTAATAAAAGGACATGATTACAGTATTTTCAGAAGCTCATTACATTTGTTGGAGACTTCCAGTCATCTTTTGTTGGAGACTTGCAGTCATCTTTGCAGGCTTTACCCGTAAACTAAACAGAATGCCAATCTATCATGTGTGGTCCATAACTCGTGCAGGAATCCTTTAAGCATTTATCTTGAGCTTGTTTCTTGTTTGCCGTTCATTTTTACTTTGATCATGTCTTCCCCATGAAACAAGTAGATAGTTGTGTCAGGCAGCAGGTCTTTTTTGGATAAGAAACATTTTTACAAGTGGGGGTATCACAGAGATTGCTACTTTCAGTATGTTACTTAGTAATTTTGTAAAGCTGAATATAAATTATAATTAGAACTGCAGTGCAAGGAGTGGTGGTTTGAGTTGAGTGCTGCTTGTTTTTTTATACTTGATTTTGACTGGCATTCCAGTAATGTATTTAAAAAGTAATTTATTTTTTCATGCCACACAACCTGTTTCCATCTGGATATTAAGTAAGTTGTCATGTAGCCAATGCATTGAAATATTTTTTTCTTCTACACTTCATTTTGTCTTGATTGGACTCTCGTAATGACTGTTTGGCACCCAGGGCAGCATATTTAATTAAAGTTACAGTTGTTGTGGTTTTGAGCATAGCTCCACCCCTTTCTAGTTGGCCACACCCCATTCCCATTGGCCCCACCCATTCAGCTGTCTCCTGCAGCCATCCTTTAATTTGAAGTCACCAGCCGCCACTGCTACCCATCCATGTCAAACTGAGTTCATCTCTGACCCCATTCAAAAACACATTGACAAATGGATGGGAAGTCATACATTTTCCCCTGGTCTAGCCCCATATCCTTTATGGAAAGAGACTGTCAATAAGAAAAGTATTATCCTAAGTAACACCCTTTCCCAACAAATCCTTAGTTACCTCCCTACTTACATGCCCTCCCTCATATAGATGCCCGTGATACTCGAGACCCAAATGGTTTGGGATGTGCAGCTAGGCTTGTAAGAGCCCTAGTTGGTTATTATCCTAGTAGCAACCTATGAACCTGTAAGTTCACTTCCTGGTATATGGACCTTGTGATGTGAATGCCTTTACCTCCATGGTGATGTGCCTGTCTGAAGTACTGCCCTAACAGGGGTGTGCAATATGAAACATAAAGCTATGCCCTGCCTGCATGGCAGCACATTGCCTCATCTTATTTCCCATTCATCTACTATGTGGTATATACTCTCCCATGATTTCTAGTATACATTGGCAATATGCTAGCTGTACACTTCCTTAGCATACATCTGTCTTCTTTCCTCCTGACGGATTCAAACATGTATTGCCCCTTCACTCCTCATTCACTCCTCATTGGATACTATGTTGCCAGGTCTGCTATCAAACTCATTGCTTGAGTCATAGTCAATGCTTCATCTCTCTATGCCACAAAGCTGAAAAAATGTCAGATTTACTTCTATATATTAACATAGTCCAGCTGGATTTCATCCTTCTACTGTGCCTTTCCTTACAAACTGTTTTTATTACATCAGTCTCTGCCTTAACCTGTACGATTACACCACAGTATTCTAGGGTCAGAGTAAGCCCCCCTAGAGTGATTGTAGTCTATGTCGCTTCTTAGTGTTGACTGTTGTTGCAGTAGTTTTTTTTACATTTTGGCACGCTGTTTCTCATACCATGTATTTTTGTTTTTATGCATCAGTAGCCCTCTTGTTACACTGCTTGCTGTAGGGTACGGTTTACAATTGGCCAGTACTGTTTTCCTATATACTGTAAATGTTACTGTTTATCTATCATGAGCATTCATACATATCTGTCATTGCATGCCATGTTTCTTTACAGTACACTATATGGCCAATCCTAAGGTTTAAAGTTAAATCTGCTTTAAGATATACAGCAACAGAGAGAGAAAAGGGAGACTTTGGATTAAGTACCTCTGTTTGCTTTTTATTGCTTATTTTCGCTAGCCGCATTATTCCAAGAATTTTTTATTAACTTTGCAACTTATTTGAACTGTTTTTTTTTAATTCTGATACTGTTTGCACTTTAACTGATCATTTTTAAGTGTTTTTCAACAGCTGAACTGTTGAGGGTTACACACTCAAGTGTGATAGCCATTTTTCTGCTTTAAAAGTGTTTGTTTTACTGTATCTGTTTTAATTTTTGAAAAAAAAAAAAAAATTATATCTCTCTACTCGTTTCCCACCTTTCTATAACCAGGAGTGCCCGATTTTCAGATTTTGCTGAATTCTGCGATGTTTTGTAGTTTCTGTGTTGCCCAGACCTTACTAAGATAGAAGGAAGATTCTCTGTTCATCAGTGAGAGTGGTGAGCTTTGAGCAGCCTATCTGTCACTGGAGGAGTGGTTTCAGCTCAGAATCTGTAGTTTTATTGGTCATTTTGGGCTATTTCTATCCCTTTCATCTTTCTGTTTAAAAACCCATGTTTGCGCAGTTTTGTGCATCGTGCAGTGCCATTTAACTAAGGTTAAACTATCCCTGGTGCCAGAAAGTCTGCTCTTCTAATTTTCCTTTAGAACTAGCCAGTTTTCTGGTTTTAGCACTCAAAACTGTTTCCTTGTGCTCAGCACTTATTCAAAACTCATTGCAAGCACTAAATAATCTAGAAATTACTGCAGCACTCAACTTTCCTCACTTGTTAGAAGGAAAACAGTTTTAGTGCATAAATTAATAAGCATCTATCCAGGCATGTCTAAGGGTTAGCTCCCAGTATCTTCCTCTGTCCACCTGATGAATCTGGGCATCTTGGGGCAATGTAGCAATTGCCTCATGTTCACTGACAACCCTCTCCTCCTACCACCCAACACTACAACCTGTGAGAGATGCACTTCTATAGCCAAACTGGAAGCCAAACTCTCTCCAGCCAAGACTATACTAGACAGTCAAGAGGAGAAGGTAAACACCTGTACCACACCACACTCAACACATAGTCCATCAAAACCTACACCACCTAAACCCACACATAGTAACACAAAACACACACCTACATTCATGGAGGCTCTCAATAAAAATCTGCCCAAACAACAGAGATCTCCAAAGCTGAAAAGCAAGCAGCCACCACCCCCCTACACTACCCAAATGACACATAGCTCACAAAATTAGTATGCCACTCAGCCTCAGTCCATAAGGCAAAATAACGTACCCAACACACTAGTCACAGGTGACTCTATAGTCAGGCACACTGATGTCCCACTTACCAGGCTAAACAAGGAGAAAGTTACTGTCAACTGCCTGTTGGGTGCCAGGATCCACCACATAATGCAAGCACTCAGGTCACTCCACAACAAGTACAAATATGACTCTGTCATTGTCCATGTTGGTGTGAATGACCTGAGATGTACCTCCCTGGACTACATGAAAAGAGACATGGAGGAGCTCTCGGATCATGTAGCCCAGGCAGGTATGACCCTAGCCCTGAGTAGCATCCTGCTATCGCCCAGAATGATACCACAATACAAGGACAAAATGACTGACTTCAACAATTGGCTAAGCTAATAGTGTCATTCTAAGGGGATCCAGTGTCTGTCTGCCTGGGATGACATGATCGACAGACCATGATGCTTTGCCAGAGATGACCTGGACCTGTCACCCCTGGGATTCCAGATATTGGCTAAGGCTCTTGCCACCTCTATAGTGCCTTTTTTTTAGGCAAGGTTCAAATGACAAACTCACCACCATAGCAGGTATAAGCAAGCAAAATCTGAGGGTAATGCTACTCAGTTTTAGAAGTCCAAACCTCAAAATGCACTCACTTGAGGCACTCCATAAAATGGAGAACATCAACATCTGTGCAGTGACAGAGACCTGGTTCAAGGATCCAGAGAGCACTCCTGCATTACCAGGCTATAACTCATACCACACCTTTCGGCCATCTAACCTGGACCGAAACACTAAAGGAGGAGGCGTGTCCATATTTATTAAGGATATCCACACCTCCAGGCTAGTTGCTCAACATAATGCATCTGAAATTATCCAAGTGCAACTAACACTGGGCAAGAATGCAATCCAGGTTGTAGCTTGTTACAGATCCCCGCCATGCCCCAGAATGCCCACTCCACATTTCTTGATATACTGGGTAATATTAAGGTACAGTCCAATACCATAATAATGGGCGATTTCAACTACCTCACCATCAACTGGGAAAACTAGTCATGTACTAACTCATTTGCTCAATGCTTTCTGGAATTCATAAATCCCAATGCCCTAGATCAGCTTGTCCATACCCCGACCAGGGGCAGCAATATCCTGAACTTTGTCATTACCAATATGGGCAACTGATTTTCCATGCCAGAGGTCAACTCCTTGCTGGTCAGATCCGACCACAAGCTAATCACCCTAGATATCAATATCCTGCCCCCACTCTGCATTAAGGAAACAACAGTAAAAAACTTCTCCAAAGCCAACTTCATGCTTCTTAAGACAAAAGTGGCAAGCTTTACGACACCTATACAGATGGAAAATAGAGGTATGACTGCTGAATCCTATACAAATGCACTGTATAAGCACATACATGAGGGCATGGATCATGCCATCCCCAACAGAACCAAGACACTATCCTCCAAAAAACGGAAATCAATCTGGTGGTCCCCTGCCATAAACAAACTAAACAGCCGAAGGAAGATGCTGTTGCAAAAAAAAAGTAAAATCCCCTGATTGCAGGAACTCCCTGGGCAGCCTCAGTAAGAAGTTGAGATCCCTCGTAAAATCCTCCATAGCTAGTTACAAAAATAAAATCACCACTGAATCTAAAGACAACCACAAAGCATTCTATAGCTATGTCAAGAATCTCAATGGCAACACTTAGATCTGCTCTGAGCTACAGCACAATGGCATTAGATATACAGAACCAAGTGATATTGCCAACATCCTGGCAAAGAGGTTTAGTGCAAACTTCACCCCTCTCACCCCCAAAGGGCCCATCACTATACTAGAAGAATGCAAAGCCCCTGTACTCATGGCTGCACAAGTAAAGACCACACTCTCCAAAGCCAAGGACGCAGCATCCATGGGACATGATAACATCCCAGGCTGCGTTCTGCATGAACTACAGAATGAACTGGCACCCCACCTAAGTACCATGTTCAATCATAGCCTCACTTTAGGCTTTGTGCCTACTGAATGGTGCACAGTGATGGTTATCCGACTCCACAAAGGGGGCGCCACCACGGACCCTGGGAACTACCGCACCATTAGCCTGACGAGCCTAGTCTGCATGGAAGATATCATCTTGAAGCTTATAAACAAGGGCATAGGTAACCTCCAAACTCTGGACCCACTCAGTTTGGGTTTGTAAAAGGAAGGTCATTTCTCCTAAACCTGATTGACTTCTTTGAAGCAGTCACCAGAGCCGTGGACGAGGGTAAGGTGGTGCACACAGCCAATCTTGACCTCGCCAAGGCTTTCAACAGCATCCCCCACTCCGGAATTATAGATAAATTCACTAGACTGGGCATAAATCCCTATGTCACAACATGGGTTGCCAGCTGGCTCACTGACAGAATCCACACAGTGAAAGTAGCCGACTCCAAGTCCAACTTCAGACCAGTAACAAGTGGAGTACCACAGGGCTCAGTCCTGGGTCCTGTCCTGTTTGGCATCTACTTCTCAGAAGTCCAGGCTAATACAGCAGGTCTTTGGCTAATGAAGTTCACAGACAACTGCAAACTAGGTGCCATAATAGAATTGCCTAATGATGTGGACATTCTACAAAGGAGCCTCACTGAGACTGATGCTTGGTGTCAAAGTCATGGCCTCAAGCTCAATGCCAAGAAGTGCATTGTCATCCCCTTTGGGAAAAACACTGTATCCATGAAGTACCACATAGGAGGTAGCCTACTAAACACCAAAAGTGTGATAAGAGACCTTGGGACACAAGTGGACAGTAGTATCTCCTTTGATAATCACATCGCAACAGTAGTCAGGAAATCCTTCTACATGGCACACCTCATCACAAAGGGCTTCACCTCAAGAAAAAAAGAGGTCATTGTTCCTCTCTATTCATCCCTCATCAGACCCATTATAGAGTACAACGCCCTGTTTGGCATGTACCTCGCAAGACATCTACAACAACTAGAAAGGCCACAGAAATACCTCACTAAGAGAATTACCGCCCTCAAACAAATGCCATACGCAGACCGTCTCAAAAACTCCAGCTCTACTCTGTCGTTTATCGCCTACTCAGAGGTGACCTCTGTCTAACATGCAAAGCCATGTCAAACCCAGATCTGTTGGATATGCTACACTTAAAGAAACCCCAATCCCTCCAAGCCACATGCTCCAGGGACCAAAAACTTGTCACCACAATAAACAGAACATGCTGGAGGGATAGAGTCCTGTCCCAGAGACTTCCCATGCTCTGGAACAGACTATCCATTTATGTCAAGCAAAGCTCCCCATTAGCCCATTAGAAAGATTTTTACAATTGAATGGCAAATAGGAAATTCATCCTGGGGATCACTTCTGTGGCACTGCTAGACAGGGTTGCAGGAAAATAACTTTCTTGGGTGGCGAAAGCCAGGAAACTTTTTTGGCTAGGCTTATATAGGCCCCAGGGCCGATAGCCTAGTATCTACCTATGAACCTATATATTTAACTATATCTATATCTATATCTATATGAATTTTTCTTTATACCTATATATTTTTCTATATATAGAGAGATATATAGATCTAGCTATGGATCCACTGAAATATGTTGAATCTATTGTTGATCAACATTTGTTTATCTGGCAAAATATGGACGACTAGTTTGTAAGGGTAACTGGGTTTTATTTATAAATGAACTCTAGGTTCACTTAGCATTGTGAACATATATAGATGATCAAGTGAAGCTAATACCATACATGACTCTGATGTCCTAATTAAAGGCTAAGCTATTTTTTGGCAATCAGTATGTAATATTTGTAATCATGTTAGCTTCATAATTTAGGATTATTAACTAAAAGCCGAGTCCTTGTTTTTTCTTTTTTTCTTTTTTTGGCAATCAGTAATTACCCTTCACCAAATTAGCAGGTACGTGTGGTTAAATTGTTGTAGCCAATCACCTACAGTCACTTATCTGTGGAGCTTTGATGGCTAGATATCAATAGGAGATGTTCTGTTATATTAACCTTGCCTCCTGATGCTGAGCAGACATAGATATCACAACAGACATTCTATTTAAAGAGTACTAGCAGAACTATATCTATAAATGGAATAATGGATAACAGATTTACCTCTGCTTCTTGTAATAAGGTTAAAATAACTATTCACAAAGGATAAGCTATCCCTCCCCCCGAACCACTGTGAGTTATCTTAATCTTGTGAAATGTCAAACAACCTCTGATTTCCACATTATATCAGGAATATATTCCACATATTTCTTGAAACTCACTCAAGACAGTTGACTTTTACAGATATTTGTGGCGGCACCCACAATCTCTTTGGTAAATGTGCACTTAACCTTCAGGCATGCCTATGGTGTCTCATTCTGTTATCTAGTTTTCACTAGTAGAGGAGGCCAGTTAATTTGTAACTCCACATTCACAAGTTAGTGCTGTTATGACTCTGCAGTACACTGGGTAGTGTTAAACTAGTGTGCCCACAGAGGTCATCTTTCATGATACGGTATACTTGACCACTGGCAAAGGATTCTTTTGGCACGTCATTCAGGGATTGTACCTTTGAATGTTGATAGTTTCCATAAGTACAGCTGAAGTGCTGGAGCTGGGACGGCTAGCGGTAAGATAGATGACACTGTCTTGTGCATGCATGCTTACTCATTGTCTCCTTTCAATTAGTGGGTGAGCCCAGTTCTCTCTCCTACAACTCTCTGCCTCTCACTAAATATTAAAATCTGACAACTGCTCCCACAATTAGATAATAGCCAATAGCTGCATGGCAATGACTCCCTGAATTAAGCTACACTTCAATTTACCAACATCAGTTTCAACATTGAAGCAGCTTTTGTGCTTCATATTTCTGAGATTTTGAAATTGCAGCTGCTACTTCCTTGTGCAAATACTTGTACCTAAGCTGTAACAACAGACTAATGTGTTCATATCACACAGAAATTATTGCAAAGCAGTAGAAACATATAAACCCTACCAAACCATCAGTGCATATTTGTTAATTTCCTTTTCCAGGTAATACTTTAAAAATGAAATCATTAACATGCACTTTAACTTCACTAACCTAATTTTCACTTCTTTAATGCTGCAGCACTTCTCATCTACCTACTCCCTAAAAAAGCTTGCACCCCAGAGATAATGGAGTTAAATTTACATCTATAACTACTTAAGCGCCTCTCTTTAAAACAGTTAACTCACCCAGTAGTAGCCCTCCATATTATAAATGTCATCACAAAGTGTACCTCATATTAACATACCAGACTTCAGCAACACAACTATCATAACCTCTTCTAGAAGAAAACGGATACTTACCACAACCTCTTCCTCCTTCAGCACAAACAGAGGAGCTCTACCAATCTAAAACTTGCAGGAGAGATTCACATAATCACAGGCCCATGTAGCAATAACTAACTCCCCCTCTCTGTTCACTAGTACTATTTTATCTTCACCCAGTGAGAACCCTTGGAACCACAAAATATGCAAGAAAAGTACATTTTAATATCAGATGCTTTTGCAATAAAATTAAACAGTTCTACGCTTTTATTGATCATAATTCTCCTGATGTCTTTGTCATCACTGAAACTTTGCTGAAAGACATTATTAGAATAATTACTTCAACCCTATAGGTTACAGTGTATTCCATAATGGCAGATCATACAAACGAGCTTTGTGTTATATGAAAAACATTGTCTGTACTGTGAAAATCTGGAATTTATTATCACTGCAGTCCCTGCAGGCAGATGCAAATCATTCAAATTAGTTGGCTCATACAGTCCACTAAAACCCTATTAACTTGTTGTAAGATACTCTGTCTTGATTATGAAACAGCTCTGACTCAGAGATAATACAAGACCATGACATTAACCTTTGACTACTTCATCCCCTCACTGTCTAGTGAATCTCCATAATTACATGCTGTAAACCAAATATATCTTTACCTGCTGGGGTGGATAAGACATGTAAAGGAGCAAGTATATTAGACTGGATTCTAGCATCAAATCCAAATAAGATTATCTTGTTTATATATAACTGAAGTCAACCCACTAAATGACAGCCAGCATGGAGTTTTAAAAGGCTTCATAATATGTACTATTGGTAGTATCATCCTGAATCCAAAGAAGTCAAAGCTACTCCTTTTTAACCAAAAATCACAAAATCAAAATCACCTCCTCCAACAATAAAATAATAGAAGTTGTGTCCAGCATTAAAATGCTAGGCATCACTATTGACGATAACTTGAAATTTGACTACATATTCAACAAGCTGGGTCTCTTATACAAAGTCAAACACTATCTCAGCAAAGGTAGCTGGACTCTCTAACATTCTTCCATCTTCTTCACATGCTTATATATGCTCATTAATTTTTACCAACCTCCAGGCCTCACAGAAGAGCAAACTTCAGCAGTGCTTCAGTAAAACAGCCAAATCTGCATCCATCAAGGCTTACTCTTCATCACTGCATAGACATTAAATACATCAACTGGCTAGACCTATCCCACTACCTTGATCTGAACTAAAAGTAGCATATAGTGCATAACCCTAAAAAAATGCTGTAGGGTCTTTGCTGCAAAGGTACACCCCCACCCAGCAACTCTGCTGTAGGGCTAAATGTCTTATCATGGTTCAAAAGTCCAGCAACACATGTTCTATATTTTTCTTTTTTCCTTTTTGCAATATGTATGCACCTTGCATGCCCAAATTCCCCTTTGTACTGTCACAAAAATTGAAGTGGCAAAAAGTGCAGTTGCCATGTATACTGCAAGTGTATCACAGTCCCCCGGTTTCAAAAAACTCTGTGTAGGTTCCGCTCCGAGCCTACACAGAGTGTTTTTGCATCCGTGATATTGCTCATCTTGCGGCATCATGTCATGTATATTAATGATGCATGGCACACGTAAGCAAGGTTTTGCAGCTCACACCAGTCTTGCTGGCAGCGAAACCTATAATATGAATGCAGATTGTACCTCCCAACGTTTTATTGAAAGAAATCTGGACAAAGACTAAAATAATGGGGGGGCAAAGGCCAAAAATAGGGACAGATTTACCATATTGTTCTTATAAATGTAGAAAGTGGGTAGAATAATAGGATTTGTGTTCGCATGCATTTACTGAAGGATATGAAGTATGAAACTCAAATGTACATCATTATGTATTGACTTCAATCTTCAGTGATTTTCCAGAAAACCACACAGTTTACAAGGAACAGCCCAAAATATGATGCAAATATCTGTACATTCTGCAAAACTCTGGACAGTTGTAAGGTAATGATGCGGATAGAATTTCTGTGCAAGGTTGCTGGCAGTGAAAGCGTATTGTAGGACAGCACGGCAATTGTTTTTCCCTTACTTGAGTTTTCTTCAATAAAATTTGTTTGTGGCACTGCCATAGATTGTTTTTCTGAATTTCAGCTGTGTCTCAATTTTTTTTTTTTTTTGAGGCTAGTGTTTGCATGATGCGCCACTTAGCACAAATGTGTTTGGCTGTGCTCAAGCGCAGCAGTGCACAAACTGGAGGAATGGACCACCCACATAGCAGACAGACAAAGACAGCAACAAACATAAACTGGATGCCTTCAATTAATACTATTGCCCATTACACAAACATGGTAAACAGCATTGTGCTGCAACTAACAGTGAGAACTTTACAATGAATACTAATATAGGGTATATCATGTCACTAATTCTGTGGCAGCAGATGTTAAGTGTAGGTGTGGAGTGTAGATGTCCCAGGGTTCTAGTACAGAGTATGCAAATTTTGTTTTACTGCTGTGAGATTGCAGATTATAAGAATACAACGTATACAACTGTTTTCTCAACTTTCTTGTGGCAATAGCTGTAAATGTAGGAGAACTATAGACATGGTCCATTTGACTAGCACATTTACACAAGTGCCTGTATACTAAGTCATTTTGAAATTGCAGTGTTTGCCATGGTTGAGCATTGCTTACCATCATGCAAACATGCTGCCTACCAGTGCTCACCCTTGCCTACCGTGTTTGCATAACGGTAAGTGATGCTCAATGTTTTCAAATGTTGCAAAGCCAAAATGTGCGCACTCTTAGTAAGTGCAAGACATGCAATTGGTGGGAAAACTCCAGGATACAAAATACAATTGGTGGGAAATGCTATTTCTACATTGAGCTTGAGCTGTGCTAGAGATGTCTGGTGTTGCTGGAGAGGGAGTGCACTTCTAAGCACAGAGGTGGGGTGTTCAGGAGTCCAAAGTCATTACAGGACTCCTAGTTAAGGAGCATGGGCCCCACTTGTTGCAGTGGGACTATTCAGGCTCAAAATAAATGTCTGAAGCCTGGAATAGTATTGTCAGGGCTTTGACCAGTGCTATAGGTATGCCCCGCACTGGTGAGCAAAGAAAACATCACTTTGATGACTTCTGAAGGAGGAAGCGGGATACCCTCGACCATTAGATTGGGGAATTTAGTACAGGGGACACCCCACAGATGTGTACATATTAGTTTCAGTGAATAATTGTAAGAGTTAAAAGCTGAATATAGTTGTGACACCCGTGCCATGGCCCAGCAAACAAGGACCCTCAATCCTCACCACTAACACCAGTGAGTGTCGTCTTATATAGGAGGAAAGGATAACAAATACACACAGTAAAGTGCAATTTCCCTTAAGACCACTCAGATAAGACAGTCACTCTGGGGCTGGTCACTCCCTTGCTCTCCAGGTCCCCAATAAGACTCCCCACTGACACAGCTATAGGGTCCAGATCTCAGTGCAGTGGGCAAGCTAAAACCTCCAGCCAGTGCTTTGTGTCCCTGCCCAACTAGCTGACACACACACACACACACACACACACACACACACACACACACACACACACACACACACACACACACACACACACACACACACACACACACACACACACACTTTGAGAAGAGTTTATACAACCATACAGACACTCCTGGTGAAGGCTGGCACAGGTTCTCCAGCTGTGCCCCTTTTTCCCAGACTATACGGTAGTACCAGCTGCCACCTCCCACTAATATTTATCAGCTACTCAAAGTCCCTTAAAAGGGTGTCCAATTATTACTGTGTAATAGGGGTGGCCTAATGGCTAAGGTGTTTGCCTGACAAACACAAAGTGCAGGGTTTGAATCTCACAAGGGATAATTGGCTAGGCTTAAAATGGCTCACAAGGGCAGTTAGCCTAGTACTAATCTATTTCTATATAATTGGTAGTATAGCCCAGGGCTAAAGCTATTGAAGTGGCTTAGTACAATTTACCAAAGGCATGCAAGTACTCTAAAGAGCTTAAATCATCTCTACAAAAACAGCCACAGTTGAAAGGGTTTAAAAATATTTACTAACAAACAGTCAAAACACAAGACAATACTTTTTACTACTCAGTGCTAGTCAAGAGTTCAGAGATCACAGAGAAATACTTAAAATAATTCAGTAGTACAGTTCTGACATGACAGAAAAACACGTACCCCCGATTCACTAATCTTTCGTGCAGGACTAGGCTAGTCCTGCATGGAAGCGGCCATTTACGAGGAGGACGGCAGCGCACCAAGCATATTAATGAAGGCGTGCTGCCTGACCTCCTAATCCTACACGGAGCATGGACGAGTGCAGGGGGCGTGTCTGAGAGCAGACCTCACAGAATAAACACGCCCCTACAAAGTAGAACAGTAGAAACTGTAAATAAACGAGCGAGACTGCTCATAGGTGTCTGCATATCCCCACCAATGGTCCCCCATGTGTACAACAGCAGCAGGACATAAAAATAAAAAGAAGTAACCCCTGTATGTATCTCTAAAACTCTGAGTACAACTCTGGTGTGCGGGTGTGCCCATCGCTTAGCTATGGTTAAAGCAGCTTAAAAGGCTGAAGAGGATAACAAGGAAGATATATGCAAATAAACTAACACAGCAATAGTGTAGTGGTCAGAGCATCTACCTAATAAGCAGGCATTCCCGGTTCTAGTCCCACTGCAGCACATACCATTTTCCAGGTGAAATCTGTATACGAACTTATATTTACATTTTATTGCTGTATAACCTACTAAATAACATTTAAATGTGTCACCAAATACAAGAAAGTAAGCCTACCACACTGACTCACAAGTTTAGGAGCCAAAAAATGAAAATAATGAAGTCTGGAACACCAGGCTGTAAAAAAGTTGATTTATTGTAGAAATCCAAAACAATGTTAGCGCTTTCAGGTTAAAAACCCTTCCTCAGACATTACAATACATAAAAACACATAAGTGTATTTAAATCAATTCAGCACCAATCACAATTTAGTAAACTACCCGCCTTTTCTTTAAGGCTGGTTTAAGGGGAACAACCCCATTTAAACCAGGAAGCCTGTCAGCTCCTAATTCAATGATCCATTTAGTCTCATTACAATAAATCAACGTTTTACAGCCTGGTGTTCCAGACTTCATTATTTTTATTTTTTAACATTTAAATGTGAACTGGAGTACTGCATGAAATGCACATGTGAAGAGACAGCACCATAATGAATAAGTCCGCAGTAAGCAGGAGTAAGCACAGATAAGCAGTAGTAAGCATATGTAAGCACACGTAAGCATGTGCAAGTGCGTTTGGGCGGGGTGAAGCACTGCCGACACAGATCAAGCAAAGGAGATGCTAACTGCGTGTAAGACACTGTGACCGGAAGTCAGCAGTGCAAACCTCTGCGCAAACCCGCTTACAACCGCTTGAAAGTGTCTTAAGCACACCGTATCCAATGGCCGGTGTCACGTGTGACTCTGTGTACACTAACGGAGTCAGTCGTAGGTACCGCAAAGCATATGTGGTACACAAGGCTGGCCAGCATGCACACGAAACACAGTATCCAGCAATACCAGTCAACATTACCGGATATGTAGCTAAAGATGTAGAGGTATTTGTGTTTGTATGAATACCCATAACTATACAGATATATACCTCCCCCTCACTGTAGTACAAATGTATACAAACATAGATAGACATATAGGCTCTGTATTAGAACATTACCCCACAGCGATTGTCACTCAGGAATAGGTGTGGTCTACATGATTGGCAGGGCAAGCCCATGTGACGTTGCATGCTGAGTGACAAGCCATGCAGATTACCAAGTGATATGCTGAATATTCATTGACTGACCGTTGTTAACATAGTGAAGAGCTGGGGGGGAGGCGTCTGTATGCCAGACTGGGGAACAGGCAGCACTCAGAGAAAATGTAAACTTACTACATATATCAGCAGGCGCAGGAAAGAAATGCAGGTTCGTTCCACTATTAGTGGGTCAGAATCTTTGTAGGTCCAAACACAAAAAAAAATTTGAAGCAAAACACACTCCTAGGCTGCGGAGGAAAAACACTGTTTTCAAGTAACTGCAACAGTGAACTAGTTAAAGAAACGCCAAAACCCAAAACATAACCCCTGCCCCCACCTTACTTTACTATAACTTTGTGCAGTGCCTGCTTCAGCAGGGGGGCAAGCCCCCCTGCACCCCCCACCTTTCTTTGAACATATTTCCGGAGATAAAGAAACAAGCAATATTCCAAGGCAGTGAGACACTAAATACATTCAATAAATGCAGTACAAAAAAGCTCCTAGAAAGGTTGCCACCCACACCCTTACAGAATTGTAGTTTTAAGTCTGTGTAATACTGCAATATATTGTATACATATAGCATATTATGTGTTTGCATCCCTCACCCTTTAAAAAATTGTGATGTTAAGTCTGATACTGTAATACTTTTTATAAATGCAGCATATTTTGTATTTGTTTGAGTAATCGAACCTTTTGTTCACTGGAAATTAGACTACTTTCGTGTCACAATCCTGGTATCAGCAAATAAGACAGAAAAGGGAGTTTGTACTGAAATAATTAAAACGCTTTGCATATTCATTCTGCAGGTGATGGCCTTCCGATGTGTATTCAAAGCACTTCTAAAAGTAAAAGGTATGCGTAGAGTGCTGGGAGGGCTTTGGGCTGCTGCGCATCTGGTGGGGTAATGTTCTAATACAAAACCGACATATAAATAAATACCCACATATACATAAATACATACGCAGACTCCCAGACATCCACATGTCTTTAGATATATATACAGCAATATATATATATATATATATATATATATATATATATATATATATATATATGTGTATGCAGACATATATATATATATATATATATATATATATATATATATATATATATATATGTGTGTGTGTGTGTGATATATAACTATAATAAGATACAGCACCTAAGAATGACATATGTTCACAGGCCATGCCAATGGAGGTGAGTGGCCCAAGCAAGAAACGTGTAACACATAGCATGAACCCCCCCCCCCCCTCCAAGCCGGACAGGGGAAACATACAAACAAACCCACAAACAATGTAAACAATCCACTGCTCCCCAGACCACAGGCAGGATACAACCGGGGGGGGGGCACAGTGGACCCAAGAAGTCTAATTTTGGAACAGAGGCAGGAGAGTCCCTTGCAGGACACCCCAAAAATTGTCTTGTTATAGAAGGAAGCCCATGTCATGACCTATCAAGGCGAGGCATGTAATTACCCGGACTACTAGGGTGGGAAAGCCCGATGACCCATGGGTCAAGACAATGTATGAGATGGGTTCCATGAAGTGGAAAGTGGAGTGGGTAGTGTGTAGGGGTGTGTTTATACCCGACCTGCACCCAGAGTAAGGATGAGTGCTGTAGAGGAGGTGCGGGTGGGGGAACTATGGGTATGTAATTATGGGTCTAGGTGTGCAGGTGTTTGCTGGAGTGGGTCTATTCAGACCACCCCAGGGATGTAAGCAATAGTGTTCATTGGGCAGAGCCACCACCCAACGGGCAGCCACTCCCGCTCCGAATCCCACTGCAGCACAGTCTATTTTACATGGCAAAGAATGGAATAACCAGATGTAGATGTAAATATGTAGAGGTATGTGTGTGTATATATACCCATACCTACATGGAGATATACCTCTCCCTCTCCGTAGTACAAATGTATACATACATAGACAGAATATATATAAATACCCACATATAGATGTATACATATGCAGACACCCATACATCCATATGTTGTTAGATATATATATATATATATATATATATATATATATATATATATATATATATATATATATATATATATATGTATTCATGCATATACAGATATATGTGTGTGTGTGTGTGTGTGTGTGTGTGTGTGTGTGTGTGTGTGTGTGTAAATATACACACATATATATATATATATATATATATATATATATATATATATATAGCTAGGATATGATACAGCAGTTAAGACTTACATATGTTCACAGACCATGCCAATGGGGGTGAGGGTCCCAATCAACAAACGTGTAACACGTAGCATCAACACCCACCCCAGCTAGACAGGTGAAACATACAAACAAACAATAAATGTAAACACACCACTGCTTCCCAGACTACAGGCAGAATACTACAAATGGGAGAGACCCGCCAAGTCTAATCTTGAAACAAAGACAACAATGTCCCTTGAGGGGCACCCCAAAAATTCCATGATATTCAGATTTCCAGCCATTATACCGATGTCCAACGGCAGGCCACGCATGTTCTCGGTCTACAAGGTTGGGGAAGCCTGATGATCCATGGGGCGAGACAACATACGAGATGGGTCCCGTGGAGTGGAGAGTGGGTAGTGTGTAGTGGTGTGTTCATACCCGAGCTGCACCCAGAGTAAGGATGAGTGCTGTAAAGGAGGTGCGGGTGGGGGAACTATGGGTATGTAATTATGAGTCTAGGTGTTCAGGTGTTTGCTGGAGTGGGACTATTCGAACCACCCCAGGGATGTAAGCATAGTGTTCATTGGGCAGAGCCACCACCCAACGGGCAGCCACTCCCGCTCTGATTGCCACTGCAGCACACTCTATTTTACATGGCAAAGAACGGAATAACCAGATGTAGATGCAAATATGTAGAGGTATGTGTGTGTATATATACCAATACCTACATGGAGATATACCTCTCCCTCTCCCTAGTACAAATGTATACATACATAGACAGAATATATATAAATACCCACATATAGATATATACATATGCAGACACCCATACATCCATATGTTGTTAGATATATATATATATATATATATATATATATATATATATATATATATATATACAGCAATATATATATATATATATATATATATATATATATATATATATATGCATACACATATATATATGTATATAGATATCTATATCTATATATATATATATATATATATATATATATATGTGTGTGTGTGTGTGTGTGTGTGTGTGTGTGTGTAAATATACACATGTATATAGCTAGGATATGATACAGCAGTTAAGACTTACATATGTTCACAGGCCGTGCCAGTGGGGGTGAGGGGTCCAATCAACAAACATGTAACATGTAGCATCAACCCCCCTCCCAGCTAGACAGGTGAAACATACAAACACACAATAAATGTAAACACACCACTGCTTCCCAGACTACAGGCAGGATACTAGCAGTGGGAGAGACCCGCCAAGTCTAATATTTTAACAAAGACAACAATTTCCCTTGTGGGACACCCCAAAAATTCCATGATATTCGGATTTCCAGCCATTATGCTGATGTCCAACGGCAAGCCATGCATGTTCTCGGTCTACAAGGTTGGGGAAGCCTGATGATCCATGGGGCGAGACAACATACGAGAAGGGTCCTGTGGAGTGGAGAGTAGGTAGTGTGTAGTGGTGTGTTCATACCCGACCTACACCCAGAGTAAAGATGAGTGCTGTAGAGGAGGTGCGGGTAGGGGAACTATGGGTATGTAATTATGGGTCTAGGCATGCAGGTGTTTGCTGGAGTGGGTCTATTCGGACTGCCCTAGGGATGTAAGCAATAGTTTGCATTGAGCAGAGCCAACGCCTAATGAGCAGCCACGCCTGGTACTAGTCCCACTGCAGCAAAGTCTAGTTTACATGGCAAAGGACGGTATAACCAGATGTGTTGTTGCAAAACCAACTAAATGACATCAAAGAACACTTGGTCGCAACACCTCACTGTAGGCATGTAGGCAGAACCAATTGGCATCACAAGGTATTATTGCTGTCCAGACCTCTCAACTGTCCCTGATATAGACTCCGATTCTAGGTCTGTCCCTCTTAATCCCCCTGAAAACCAGTGAGTGCTGAAGAAAAGGTGGTGAATTGCCCTTAATAAATAATGATAGTAATTCAGAGTTATAGACTTTTCACATCAGAAAACCTATATTAATCCACATTCTCTTATTCTGCAAATATTTCAGGTTAATACTACAAATACTTAGAAAATGTCCCTGATAGTCCCTGAGTATTTGAAGAGTTGTCTTGGATTCTGTTGAGATATGTCTCTGATCAGTTGAGAGCTATGTTGCTGTCCTCACCCCCACCCAGGGGTGTGATTTTCCAGACCTACCCCCATATGCAGGGTATATACACAGCTGTCACTGTAGAAGAAATGGCCAGCTGTGGACCTTCCCATCAGCTGACCTGCACATCCCTGGACATGTCCCCTACTATCAGCCCCTCTGTGTAGCCCAATAGCACCACTTACCTATCGACCCCTGTTGCATTTGTAGTAATGTCCACAGTCACAAGTAGGTGACACTCTCCACACAACTATATTGGCACAATGTGGAACCCCCAACCCACGTATTACCACAGTTGTCCCAGACTACACATGTAAAAACACATGAAGGGAAAACCCAAGCACAATTGGATCACCACCTGGTGAAGTCCGCCACCACCCAACACTCCAGACCCCTACACCGACCACTGACCCTGACACCTCCTGCCCTGCCTCTCATACATATCCCAACACCCTGCAAACATGCACTACCACTCCCCCACCAATCAGTTGAACGGCCTACTATACAGTTAAAATGCCCCCCCCACCTACCCGCCTACACCTCCACTATTCACATCTACTCTACAACACAGGTATGGCATAATTAAACCTAACCCGAATACCTGAGTGTAGCCTAACCAGAAATGCTAAACTGGAATTCCACTTAACCTTACACTGACCTTCGTGAACATTCATACCTGACATGTACACCTGAAGTAAGCATGTATAAAACCAAAATATACATGATGTAGCGCTGGGGTATGCAGCAGCAGGCGGGAGTACGCCTCTGTGGGCGGCGATAAGCATTGCCTACACAGATTAAGCAAAGAAGACGTCAACTGTGACAATGGGGGTGAGGGGCCCAATCAAAAAACATGTAACCTATTGCATCTCCCCCACTCCAGCCAGACAGGGGAAACATACAAACAAACACACAAACAATGTAAATAATCCACCATTTCCCAAACCACAGGCAGGACACAATCAGTAGGGAGAACACTGTGGACCTGCCAAGATTAATCTTGCCACAGAAAAATTGATGATGATCGGAGTCACTCCCTGTAATGATTAATCTATCCAGGCCGTGTATGTACATGGACTGCAAGGTTTGGCAAGCCTGATGACCCATGGGTCAAGGCAACGTACGACATGGGTCCTGAGATGTTGAGAGTGGACAGTGTGTAGTGGTGTGGTTACACCCCACCTGCACCCACAGTAAGGATGAGTGCTGTAGAGGAGGGGCAGGTGGGGGAACTATGGGTATACAATTATGGGCCTAGGCGTGCAGGTGTTGGCTGGCGCAGTTGTATTCGGACCGCCCCAGGGATGTAAGTAATATTGCGAATTGGGCAGAGCTTCTGAGTTCCGCCTAATGAGCAGCCATTACTGATCTGGGTCCCACTGCAGCACAGTCTATTTTACATGGCAAAGTACGGTATAACCATATGTGTTGTTGCAAAACCCACTACATAACATCAAAGAACACATGGTTGCAACACCCCACTGTAGGCATGTAAGCCGATCTAATTGGCATCACAAGTTATAATTGTAGTTCTAACCCTCACCCAGGGGTGTGAGTGTCCAAAGCAAACTCCAAATGCAGTGTATATGCACAGCTGTTGTTGTAGACAACATGTTCAAAAAACACGCTCACTGGAGAATACCACTTTAATAAAAGACAGCAAAGCTTTCAGGCATAAAACCCTTCCTCAGTGCATTACAAGTTGCAAGTGCAAGCAGCCCAATGGTCATATGACACACAGAAATACACTGTTTAAAATTACACATTAAAATTGCGCTCTTAAAAAACAATCAAAATATAAAACAATTTAGATATTATTTAAGTTTAGTATGTTGTAAATTTTAAGAACAGGTTTTAAAGTAATGACATCATTAAGCCCTGGTGAGTGATCTGCTGCTAGCCTAATTATCCACTCGTATTCCTTTAGTTCAAGTAAATTATTCATATCACCTCCACGTGGTGTTGGTTTGACAATGTGGATAACTCTAAAAAAAACCTATGGTGAGTACCATATTCAGCTATATGTTTGTATAATACCACGTGGAGGTGATATGAATAATTTACTTGAACTAAAGGAATACGAGTGGATAATTAGGCTAGCAGCAGATCACTCACCAGGGCTTAATGATGTCATTACTTTAAAACCTGTTCTTAAATATTTACAACATACGAAACTTAAATAATATCTAAATTGTTTTATATTTTGATTGTTTTTTAAGAGCGCAATTTTAATGTGTAATTTTAAACAGTGTATTTCTGTGTGTCATATGACCATTGGGCTGCTGGTCATGTGATAGTGACCCTGTATAAATTGAGTATGTTTTTGCACTTGCAACTTGTAATGCACTGAGGAAGGGTTTTATGCCTGAAAGCTTTGCTGTCTTTTATTAAAGTGTTTTTCTCCAGTGAACGTGTTTTTTGTTGTAGACGACATGGCCAGCTGTGGACCTTCTCTGCAGCTGTCCTGCACATCCCTGGACAATTCATCTACTAACTCCCCCCTTTGTGCCCCATGCACACCATGTACCTATCAACCCCTGTTACATTTCTATTCATGTTTAAGGTTACATGTAGGTGACACCCTCTTCCCCGGCTATATTACCAGATTCTGGAGCCCCCAACCCACATGTATTATCTCAGCTGTCCCACAGGACATGTGTAAGTAACACATGAAGGAACACCACAAGCACACTTGGATCAGCACAGGCTCACCACCTTGTGAAATCTTCCCCCCCAACTTACACTCTATACCAGTACATCAACTAGTGAAACTGACACCTCTTGTCCTGCCTCATATGCAGATCCCAACATCCGACAAACCTTCCCTATTGCTCCCCATCCAATTATTCCTACAGGCTACTATACAGTTACAATGTCACCCTTACTACCTACCTACCTACTCCTTCATTATTCCCCTCTAATGTATCACACAGGTATGGAATAACTAAACCTACCCTGAATACCTGCGTGTAACCTATCCAGAACTGTTAAACTGGAATCCAACTTCACCTTAAACTGACCTTTGTCAACAGTCATACCTGACATGTAAACCTGACCTAAGCATGGATAATACCAACATGTTAATGTCAAATAAGCATGAAGAATGGGGGACGTAGCTATGTTACGTCTGTTACTCTCTATGACTGTGAACACCTCAGTATTAATTGGAATTAGTAGCTGGGGTCACTGTGGAGCTCTACTCCCCGGGCCACCGCTGTAAATGGACACGCATACAGTCGGATTGTCCTGGTTGACAAATGTGAACTAATATCACGAAGCTGCACGGAGGTATGCGGTAGCAAGCAGGTGTAAGCCTGTTTGGCCACCGGTATGCAATTACCACACTGGTGAAGCAATGTAGAAGCTAACTCAGTGCAAGATGCTGCAACCAGAGGTCAGCAATGCTGAACTTCGTGCAAATCAGTGTATACCTGCCTAAAATTGCTCTACAGTGCCTTAGACACTCTGTAGCCAACAGCTGTTGTCGTGTCCATTAAAAAAATAATCTGCACTGCTAGGATGCAACCCCCGACCCTGCACACTATAGTCGATGTGAGTTCCACTAAGCCATGGTGGACACACATTCAGCTGCTGTGATGACAAACACATCATCCAGCACAGTCATCCAACAGTATAGGAAATGTATCTAATTGCGTAGCTTAATACCAGCAAACGTGTCAATTACTCAACCACAGTATTATAAGCAGTCTATGTGCATCACAGAACAGTGCCTGTCCAATCATACTGTGAGAACAGTAGTCTTGCATAATACCGAAGAGAATAATGACATATGGTGCACACCGTGGGGGCATGCGAGCGTGCTTCATGCACAGAATGTCACACCTGGGATGTTGGTTCTGTGGAACCGGGAGATGAGGCTGGCCAGGTGTGTGAGCAAACTGCTGCTTCTCAAAACACTGACAGGATGCTACCAGTGGGAAAAACAGTGTAGACCAGCTAGGTCTACTCTTAACACAACAACAGGTCCATCCCTGTCGGGATGAACCAACAGTTGTGGGTCACATCAATGTCTCCACCAGTATCGGAGGAGGATCAAGGGAAGGCTGGTACATACGTGGACTAAACGGATGAAGAGCCTGCAGACGCTTGGGTCGAGACAGTATACTGGAGGAGTGCCGAGACATGCAGAGAGGGAAATTTGTGGAGGTGTGGTATGGCAGGGCTAACAATTGGGGAATGGATGGATGCTATGTACATGGAGCTTGGGGGCCGTGGAGGGGAACATGGGTATGACAGTATGGTAGACATATGCAAATGAAGCAGAACAGCAATAGTGTAGTGGGCAGAGCATCTGCCTAATGCGCACGCATTCCCGGTTCGAGTCCCACTGCAGCACATTCTATTTTCCATGTGTAATCTGTATATCAACATCATTGTGCTGTATAACCTACTACATAACATTTATATTTGAACAGGAGTACTGCATTAAATGCACATGTGAAGTGTCATAATGACTAAGGCACTAGTAAGCAGGTGTAAGCGCAAATAAGCAGTAATAAGCATAGATAAGCAGTTGTAAGCATGTGTACATGTGTTTGCGTGGGGGTAAGCATTGCCTACATAGATTAAGCAAAGTAGAAGCTAGCTGAGTGTAAGGAAACGCAACCGGAGGTTAGCATTGCTTAGCTGTACGGAAACCCACGCACACCCACGTACAACCGCTCAAATGTCCCTTAATCACTCTGTATCCAACAGCCGGTGTTCTGCCCAGCAACAAAATATACAGCCTCTGCAAGGGCCGAACCCAGGACCCTGCACATCATACAGAATTACCAGTAAACCACTCTTATTTTCACAAACATATCATCCAGCACAATCAGTCAACAGCACAGGAAATGTAGTAGTATCATACCACACAATCTCTTAATGCAAGAATTCCGGACAAAGTGCACCATAATGTGGATACAAATAGGGATAGCTGTCAAATATTGCTCTAATACACTTAAAACGTTGCTAGTTACATGGTTATATGTGGTAGAACACATATTTTCAAGGAGATGAAAAGTCTGAAACATGAACGTGTCGGCACGAGTGACTCACCTCAATCCTAAGGTCATCCATGTCAATTGCCAAGAGATTGAGGTACAGGCCACACATAGCCAAACATGCATGGACATATGGACAGATATATATCTGTAAATATAGACAGATAGACAGCTATAGGTATAGATATATATATATATATATATATATATATATATATATATATATATATATATATATATGTGTATGTATCACTCACAAATAACCATATAACAGCAATTGTACATAGATAAATATATTCAGTGTATATATCTATATATATATATATATATATATATATATATATATATATATATATATATATATATATATATATATATACATATCTAGAGCTATATGTCCATATCTACATCTCTCTATATATGGGGGTTTCACATATATAATTATGCAGATATATATCGAAATTTTACCTAGGGCAAGATTACGGTGGGCCATTCCGTGGCTTCGCTATTTCCTCCACTGTGGTGCAAGAGTTACAGACCTTAGGGTTAGGGTGCGGGTTAAGGTAAGTGGGTAGTTAATAATGTATGTATGGTGTAGTGTAGGATTGTGTTTTGTTAACTGTATGTGTGTGTATTAATCAGTTTGTTTGTGTATAGATTTGTTGGGTATGTGTGTGATAGTTACGGACCTTAGGGTTAGGGTGCGGGTTAAGGTAAGTGGATAGTTAGTAATGTATATGTGGTTTAGTGTGGGGTTGTGTTTTGTTAAATGTATGTGTGTGGTTTATTTATTTTGGTGTGCTTGTGTTGGGTGTATGTTTCTCGGAACAGCAATTTTTTCCCCTGGGAAAATATTCTCTATTCTGAGCATTCGATGTTTTCAATATTCGAAATTCCAAGTTCGAACAAATGGGGTTCGACATTTTGGAATTTCGAATATATGACATCGACCCCAAAGCATAACACAACTCTATTCACAGTCTGTCTGTATTTCCTGATCCTCCTACATATATATGGCTGCTCTGAGTGTGCAGGTTCTCCTGTAAGAGGTATTGCTACCTGCTGTCTGTAACAGTGATGCCCACACATAGGAAGGATGCCCATCACACAGGGAATGTACAGGAAATACGCCCATATGATGTAGGGATTCATAGTTGGTGGTTGCCATGACAGTGGTAATTGGAAGTACTACACGTGTAATTATATAAATATATATATATATATATATATATATATATATATATATATATATATATATATATATAGCTATCTGGATAAGTATATGTACATATATTTCCACCATATATCCTGGACATGGAGTGTAGCCCTACCCCAGCCCCTATAGTCCCAAAGTCGTAGTGCAAGGGGATGTCAGGTATGCATAGCAGGTATATCACTAGACTATTGCTACTGTCATTGGGATTGTCTTCACAGACATGGTGTGTGTGGAAGGTGACATCTGCTCATAACATGTGTGCCATTGGCTACTGACAGACATCCTAAGGAAATCATTGTAAAGTACCGTCGCTAGCATGTAATGCCCCTGTGGAGTGCAACAGAGATATTGGCCAATATATGTGGAACTTCAGACACACCCTGTACAGTCCAGAGGTATACACATAATCCCTTAGTGCGCAACATGTGTATCAGGCCTGACAATATGAATGTAGGCAGCCATGTAGATGGGTATAACACATAACCACTGGTATACATTTGTCACCATAGGTATTGGTGGGATTCATAGGAATACTATAATAGGTGTGCTAGGTTACTGTATTTTAGTTAAAAGCTATTATCAGCTGTTTTGAGGAGTGTAATGGTTTATGTACACTAAAAACACCATGGAGTATGTTGGTTAAATGTTTTTTGTAATACGCCAACTTTTACACGCGTATTACTCAGAGAGGTGCTATATTTTCAAATGCTTCACTAGATGCTGCTGTAGGGCACAGTGTACTGCGACATTGCCCTGTCTATTTTTAGTAGTTCCTAATTGTAAAACTGGCTGTTATAAAATGCTTTTGTACTATTTTAAATGAGTGCTGCCTATTCGGTAGTGCCTATTGGTAAAACTGAGTGTTTCAAACGCTTTGAACTGTTTCAAATGTCCTCTGCTAACACCAACTTCCATCACATTATAAATCTATATTAGCGGCCTATGTTTAACAATCCGCCTTATATGTAGTTTGTTAAATGAATGCCATACCTTTTGTTAAATGAATGCAATACCTTTTCTTTGCTAATGTATTTTAGATAAGTGAGTAGAAGCTTATATTTGTCCTGTTAAATTCTCAACAGTTGCTTTTAATTGAAACAAACTATTAGGTAAACTATTTGTCTTGTTAGATTATCAACAGCTGCTTTTAATTGAAACAAACTATTAGGCAAAGGGATTTTATTTTCAACTCATTGCTATTTGAACTTTGTTGATTTTTTGCTTTTAATACATGTTTGATACCTGCCTATTTCTGCTACTAGGAGATAAGGTGTTTTTTTATTACTAAAGTACTATTTCTCTTTCAACTTTCTCTCCTGTTCTCCAGCTTTTTTGCCCTGAATTATCCCCTGTGACTACACCTGGGTGGACACCTAGACCTAACTAAATTATACAAGCTCATCCAATTGCTCAAGCTATCATAACAACTCTGCTGCCTCATCCCCTTTTTGGAAACTGATCCAAGCTTCTCCCAGAAGAATCTAAGGAAGTATGTGCATCTGCTGCTAAGCCTTAACCTACTATACTTTTTAAGCCCTGCTAGCTATTTCAATACGCTCCCTGCCAGGAAAGCCAGCAGCCTAAACCCCTCTTATTTCTGTATCTCCGTTCTTCCCCCTCATCTAGTTCCCTGAGTTACACTAGCTCCCTTCTCCCTTAGTCCAATTTAATCCAGAGATTGCCTTGGTGGGCCAAGGTGCACTTCAGCATTTGTCCACTAGATGGCATTCTCTCCCCACTAATATAGACTCCAATTCACTATCTTCCTGTATTCTCTCTAAAATCTAACATTTTTTTCTCACTCTCTCTCCTAAAGACTTACAGCCCACATTAACCTACTATTTCCAGGTCCCCTCTACTCACCCTCTGCAAACTTACCCTTCTGCAAACATCGCTCTACTGATAGGTTCTCGATCTTCCCCTGCCCTCCTTGTATTAACCCACTCCGTTCGCCCTGTGGGCTCACTCCGCTCCCCTACCCTGCCGCCAAATCTCACCCGCCCCCAGCACCTCTACCTTTATTCCCCCAAAACCACACCCACTGCCGTTCTAGGCCAATCATTCTTCAATACTTGGGAAACACCCACTCCCTATCCCACCCAAATTTAACTTCATTCTCCTCCCCAAGATTATCTAGCCTAGCCAATAGGTTTCCATTTTCTCTCAACACCCACTCCCAAACCACACCCCCTCCAAACATAATATACTCTCCACTCCTTCACCATTATTTAGATACTTACCAGCTCCTATATACATATTTCTCTCTTATATCCATATATAATTCAACAACTACATTGCACCTCTAAGTAAACCCATTTCATCATGCTCTCAAAACCCTCTTTCATCTCCTTTTTACTACTACTACTTCTTAATTTATCCTATCTTTACTACCTCACCCAACCCATTAATTCCTACCACTCACAATCCTTCCATATAACCAACCATCTTAATTCCCCTCTCTCATACTCACACACTCCTATTTCTCCCCATCTATATCGTATAAAAAACCCTCCTATTCTTCCCATATAAACTTATCACTTCTCCAAATCATTCTACCCCCATAGTAACTAGTAAATCCTTTGGAATCATAATAGAACCTGATCTATTCACTAAACTGTCCAATTACCTATCCAACCCAATCCTACATCTGATAACCACTCTATTATCAGGTGATATTAATAACAACCCTGGCCCCCCCACCACATCCATTATAGACAAGCCCATATTACTTACTTCTTTAAACTCCCAAAGTATAGTAAACAAAGTCCCAAACCTCCATGCCTAGCTCATACATAATAAACCTGGCATCCTAGCCATCTCTGAAACATGGTTAAAACCCCATATAAAAGACTCTGAAATAATTCCACCAAACTATTCTATCATTAGAAAAGACAGGTCCCACAAAAAAGGGGGAGGAGTAGCTCTCCTATACTCATCCTCCTTGTCAGTTACTCCCTGTAATAAACCTATTCCACACTTTAACAATGTTGAACTACTCCTCACACTACTTCAAGTTAACAAACACAAACACATATGTATAGCTTCCCTCTACATCCCTCCAGGGGATACTAGTTCTACACTTGAAGATATCCTCTCCTGGCTCTCCAACAACATTAGCAATGAAACAATAATCTTAGGGGACATGAATATTAACTGGGCTTCCATTCAGTCTTCTACAAACCCTCTTAACATCAACCTCTACAATTTTTCACAGCTAATCAACTCTGTAACACGCCCCTCAAAAAACCTCTCTAGCGGCAGTATTCTGGATTGGATTCTAGTCTCTCATCCCCATTATTTCTCTGACAGTGGCACTCTTCCTAATCCCCTTAGTGACCACATACCCATCTTCACTTATTGACTCCCCCAACTTCTACATCGAACCCATAATTATATTACTATCCATAACCAAAAAAACTTTAACCCAAAAACCTTTTCAAACTCTCTAAAAGCAATAAACTGGAATTGTCTAAAAACATTATCTCTAGATAATGCAGTTGCCCACTTCGACTCAATATTCTTGAAACTACTAGACTCCCATGCTCCCTTAAGGACAAGGAGAATAAAAATTAAAACTGCCCCTTGGCTTACCAAAAACACACCATCAACCATGCTGCACAGAGATAAAGTCTGGGCACATTACCAGAAAAACAGGAGTCCCCTAGTCCATAATGAATACAAAACACTTTGAAATAAAATAAAAAAGCTCATCATCTCTGATCGACAAAATTATTTCTCCATACTCCAAAATAATAATAAAACAAACCCTCAGAAATTCTGGAAATGTATCTCTACTCTCCTTAACCCCAGCAAACCAGACACCCTCACCCCAGACCCTAATGCTCCTGATTTAGACTTAGCTACCCAATTTAACTCTTTTTTCATTGAATCTATTTCCAAATTAACCTCAACATTCTCTAACACCACCACCTTCTCCAACACACCACCACCCTCCCCTACCAACACTCTACCCTGCACTGCTACCACTCCCTCATTACCATCTAGTAGCTCTCTACCCTCCACCTCTTCTCCTACTCTGACTTCCTCAACATCATCACCCCTTAATAGCCCCTATTCCCACTCCCCTCTATTCTCATTAAAACCTATACCCACTTCTACTATAAAGAAACTCCTTCTGAAACTGAAGCCATGCACTAATGCTCCTGATAACATCCCTTCTTACTTTCTTAGCATAGCTGCTGAAGCAATTGCCTACCCCATTAGCATTCTAATCAATCGCTCTATCCAAGAATGTATAGTACCCCAAAATCTGGAAAAAGGCCTTTATCATACCTTTACATAAAGGTGGCAACAATAACAATGTTACTAATTTCCGCCCCATCGCCATCCTGTCTCCCATCTCCAAACTCCTAGAAAAGTGTATCCAACTTCAACTCCTACCACATCTCTTAGATAATCACCTACTAACTCCCACACAACATGGATTCAGACCAAATCATAGCACTATGACAGCCCTCCTCTCCTTCCTTGAAACTGTAAATAAAGCCCGTGACTCTGGCTAAATTGTTTCTACCCTACTACTTGACCTCTCTAAGGCCTTTGACACTATCTCACACAGCCTGCTTTTAACTAAACTCTCAAAACTTAACCTATCTCCCTCCTCTTTAAACTGGTTCTCCAGTTACCTATCCAATAGATATCAAGCAGTAAAATGGAAAAAGGCCACCTCCTCATTTCTTAATACCCTTACCGGAGTTCCCCAAGGCTCCATACTGGGTCCTCTTCTCTTTAATATATTTATAAATGATTTCTGCAGCTCTATCCCATTCTCAAGCATCATCCAATATGCAGATGATTCAACTATTATCTGCTCTGCTACATCCATCCCCACACTCATAAAGCTTACTCAAGATGCCTTTTCAACCACTGAGCAATGGATGAAGAGTAATCACCTAGCATTCAATGCCTCTAAAACCAAATTAATGTTATTTACCCCCTCTAAAGTCACTTCTTTCGATATAAACACATTCTCTATTACTAGTCAAAACAACTCACCTCTGGAACTGGTGTCAGAGACCAAGTTACTTGGGGTCCAAATTGATAGCCAGCTCAAATTCAACTCCCACCTACAACTAATTATCAAAAAAAAACATCGAAAACTAGGTATGCTCTACCGACAAAACCATTACCTTACACTTGCCACTAAAATCACTCTTTCTACTTCCTTTCTTATCCCCTCCATTCTCTATGGAGCTCCACTCCTAAGTAATCTACAGTCCTCTCTAATAACGCAACTTTCCTCTTGCTACAACAAAATCACCAAATTCGCTACCAGCTAGAAGTCCTCCACCGACCACTGTTCCTCTCTCCAAAAACTAAAATGGCTAGAACTACCCAATCACCTAACCTATACTCAACTAAGTCTTGCACACAAGCTCATTTTTAACCCCTCCCTCTGTCCCTCCCTTTCTACTGCTTTTAAAATGCACCTACCTGATAGAGTATTAAGGTCCAACAATCTAAATCTACTAGAAGTCTACAAACCAACTCGTCCCCCAGGTAAAAATCTTCTATCCTATGGCCTAGCACACCTCTGGAACTCCCTACCACCGTCCATTCGCACAACCTGTAACCATTTTATTTTCAAAAAATCTCTTCATTCACATCTAGTATCCCAGTGGGAATGCTCTTGTTCCCACCCCACATAACTAACACTGGTAATGTCCATCTTCCTCCTTTCCCCTGTTTACACCAGCAATTTTCCTTATTATTTTCCTCCAACTCGTACTTTATTATTATTACTCCTATGGTATTTCCAAAAAATGCACTAGGCTGCACCTCCTAATGTGTATGCTTCCTAATACACAATGACTTCTCATTATTTACATTGCAATATTCCTCTTGTTAGTCTGTATCATCTGTAAGTTTCATCACAAGTCTGTATTACTCCTAATGTTCCTGTACTATTTGAAATTGTTTAAGTGAATCTTAATTTTTGTATAATTATCATTAATAATCTACTGTAACCTAGATTGTTTTGGAGCTTTTCTCCCCAGGACTCCATTGAAAATGGGTTCATTTTGGCCCAATGGACTATCCTGGTAAACCAACTGCAAATAAATAAATAAATCAATAAAAATAAATATTGGATTCACACACTCCTGTCTGGCCTGACACATAATGACTGCTAATACAGGGGTGCCATGGACACATACTACCCACTAGATATTGACATACATCTGTACAGCATCCCACTGCTCTGTCTGACATACATAACTTTTAAGGGAGGCCTAGCAGCAGTACATCTGGCAAGTATCTGCACATGGCATCTCACTGGGTATGTACACTAAGCTGCTATGCATGTAACAGTGCACTGTGCAGGCTACAGGCAGACTGGCTCAACAGTGGCCTACATCTCATATGGGGGGATGCACATGCACCTGCATATATAGCAGGCTCAACAGCCATGTCACAGCACAGGGTAAGATACACCTGTGTGAAAGTGCATAACCACAACCAATGTGAACACAGCCACAGCCACATATGGTAAGCTAGCATAATATTACTGTATATGGACTATCTGTTCTACACCATCCTCATATGTGCCACTCACAGAATGACCCTACATATACTGGGCTGCTACACAGTTTGGTCTGATGGCTGTCTGTGGTATGGGACATGTTTGTGTATGGCCCTACAAACATGTACGGCAAAACGGTACCATACAGTGGGGCAGCATGTAACATCAGATAGAAGGGGAGCTAGAACAATGACATCTACCATAGTCTGTACACAGGCTAAAGTACATATTAACAATACACACACTGCCAACTTTCACCATCACTACACAGACCTCAGTACTGTACAAACATCCACAGAATGTCCAGGTTATGTCATGAAATGTAACCCCTACTGTACATGACGTGTAGCAATCTGATATATCACTGGCTTGTTATCAGATATGATGACACTATTTATGGTGTACAGCACATATGCACCACTTCATGCACGACATATGTACAAAGGTTGACAGAGGTGTGGCTGACAGCACATACACAGGGCCAGTATAGACATGTTGCTGTGATAACCTCATAAATATACCATTGTAACGGGGTTTGTTGCAACATATGTCAAATGAGGGATATGAAGTCAGTAACTGTCATGGCCTTCACCATTTACAGACTGCAATCCACACACTACCTTCTGCATTCCACAGATAGATGCATCGTAGCTAAGACATGAAACCAAAGGCACAACACTGCCTAGTCTACAGATGACCCTGCAGATGAGGATTTCTCATATACATGGAACTGACATGGCAGGTATTGCGACATGTATGACAGGCATATCCAGACAAACACTGTTAAACCAACATTACTCCAAATGCAGTATAGCAGCACTTACAGTCTGTAGTCAGGTCAGGCACATCCCCCTCCTGTTTGTTGCCGTCTTTCCACAGTGTATGTTGTTAGAGGTAAATCCCCAATCCATCTGAGATGCTGTTTGCCAAATGACATATCTAGTTCCTGCTCACAGTGACAGAAAAGGGCCAACATCACCATGATGTTCCCAGGTATTGGAGTGCGTTTCCATGCAATTGGCTATGGGAATGTTACCACAGCTGTTCCACATGCAATCAGCTAGGGGAGGTCTGCAATTCATGCAGAGGCCATCAGCTGATCATGAGCATCACTTAAACTACACATGCTGCTGCCTAAGCAAAGCAGGTGTGGGTCTTCACATCCACCAGAGAGGGAGTGGGGAGGCAGACAGAGGTGAATACATGTCAGGGAGGGGTGGGAGAGTAAAACTGAAGTCACACACCTACCAGCACAGGGTATCAACCCCCTGACAACTATGTAGTGCTAGCACAGTTCAATGCAGTTATTGGATGTGCCACATGGGTTATCTGCTGGGGAGCACTCAGAACATATATGTGATGGTGAGTGACATCTGCAACAGGGATATGGTAGATATACAGTAGGTGACGTACACGTGCTTGTCTGCATGAACAGGTGCCAGTGTCAACACAGACACATTCACACAGGGGCACACACACACATTGACACACTTGGCAGGGCCAGGAGTGCAACTCATCACTAGTGGGATTGCCACAACACATCAATGTGCAGGTAACACATGCACCACATGGGCCATACGGAGGTCGTATGGGCAGTGAGTATGAGGAGGTGTCAGACATCAGACAGCATGCTTCACTGTGCCCTGGGGGTTGTAGTGAGTGTGGATATGGACATACACACCATACAATACAGACACGAACACACAGGGTGCCAGTTCTGACATGCATGGGTGCATGTCTGCATGGGTGTGTGGTGGTCAACAGTGCCAGCAGGCTATACAAGGGTAGGCGATGGGTATACCTTGGCATCAGGCCACATGACAGTGGTCTGCATTGTGGCTCAGGCCTGTAGTTTCTGCTTTTGCCCACACAGCTGGGTATTGCAACCCCCATCCAGTCATCTGGGTGACTGTTGTATGTGGCCAATGCTGTGCATCACTTGCCATGTATGTGTTCCCTAGTCCATGACATGGATGATGTCTAGGATGTGCACACCTCCCACATGCATGTACAGTGACATGTGGAACTGTACCTGGGGTGTCTGGCAGGAACTGGTAATAATCATCAGGTTTACCCTGCACCTACATTGATAGCATGCTAACAGCATTCCCTGATGTCAGTGTCATCTGTCCATACAGGGCATGTTGTCAGGCATGGTATGTCCATTGTGAGTCACATGTGAAGGCACAGTGGGGTTGCTAACTGTGATTGGCTGGCCTTGATGTCACATGTATGGGTATGGCTTTGCACCCCAGCCTCTCAGCTAATTTACATCTGTTATCCCTGTATGGTTGACACTGTGATATATAGTAGAGCCACCATAAATGAAATAAGCAAAACCCCTGCACATTGCCCACAGGTGTCACACACTCACAGCCACCTCTACACAGGATACAAGTTACAAACACACACACACACACACACACACACACACACACACACCTGTCATGTCTGGGAGTAGAACCACTATCTAACTTGTTTACTATATGACAGCACTATGCAATTATAGTATGCACCACGGACATGACTGAAGTACATCTTCCCCAAAGGTGTATTTCACAGTGAATGACATCAGCAGGATTACCAAACTAGGGCATGTCAGCTGTACTGTGAGTGATTAGCCTAAAATGCATTGCTCTCTACATAGACAGTGATACACACACAAAACATCGACAACTGACTTGTGTGGGTATAGAACCCCTGACCAAGGTCTGTATCACACTACGGCATGAAGCTGTTATAGGATGCACCACAGAGATTACTAGAGAAACCCTTCCCCAAAGGTGTATTTCACAATGACTGACATCAGCAGGATTGCCAAAGTAGGGCATTTGTAATGTATTGCGAGTGAGTAGCCTATAATGCATTGCTCCACACGCAGACATTGAAACACACACAAAACATCCAGAACTGCCATGGATGGGGATGGAACCCTACCACTGTTCTCTAAATCACACTACAGCAGTACGTAGTTACAGGACGAGCTACAGAGATTAGTGAGATACAATTTTCCCAGAGGTGTATTTCTAGGTAGGTGACATCAGCAGCCTTGCCAACGGTGAGTATATAAATTCTAAGGAATGTGAGCACCCTAAAAAGCATCATTCTCTACTCAGTCAGAGATACACACACACACACACACACACACACACACACACACACACACACACACACACACACACACACACACACACACACACACACACACACACACATTCACAGTTGGCAAGTCTGGGGTTAGAACACCTACCTACTTCATCACACTATAGCAGTACACAGTTACAGTACACACTACGGAGATTACTGGGCTCTGACTTTCCCAGAGGTGTATTTCTAGGTGAGTGACATCAGCAGCCTTGCCAAAGTTGAGTATATGAATTGTAAGGAGTGTGAGTAGCCTAAAAAGCATTGCTGTCTACTCAGTCAGATTCACACACAGTGGCTGGGTCTGGGGTCAGAACACCTACCTAATTACTTTATCACACTACAGCAGTATGCAGTTACAAGATGCACTACAGAGATTACTGGGCTATCACTTTCCCAGAGGTGTATTTCTAGGTGAGTGACATCAGCAGCCTTGCCAAAGTTGAGTATATGAATTGTACGGAGTGTGAGTAGCCTAAAAGGCATTGCTTTCTACTCAGTCAGATACACACACACAAACAGTTGCCGGGTTTGGGATTAGAACACCTACCCAACTACTTTATCATACTACAGCAGTACGCAGTTACAGGACGCACTACAGAGATTACTTAGCTACCACTTTCCCAGAGGTGTATTTCTAGGTGTGTGACATCAGCAGCCTTGCCAAAGTTGAGTATATGGATTGTACGGAGTGTGAGTAGCCTAAAAAGCATTGCTGTCTACTCAGTCAGACACACACACACACACACACACACACACACACACACACACACACACACACACACACACACACACACACACACACACACACACACACACACACACACACACACACACACAGTTGCCAGGTTTAGGGTTAGAGCACCTACCTAACTATTTTATCATACTATAGCAGTACGCAGTTACAGGACATGCTATGGAGATTACTCGGCTATGATTTTCCCAGAGGTGTATTTCTAGGTGAGTGACATTAGCAGCCTTACCAAAGTTGAGTATATGTATTGTGCGGATTGTGAGTAGCCTAAAAAGCATTTCTCTCTACACAGTCAGAGACAGACAGGAATGCACACAAACACACACTCACACAATTGCCAGGTCTAGGGTTAGAACTACTACCTAACTAGTTTATTATGGGACGTGCCGTGGATATTACTGAGCTATAGCTCTCCCAAAGGTGTAATTCACATTGGATGAACTCAGCAGGCTTGTCATAATATAGCTATGGGGAGGGCAGTGGGTGCTTGGGCCATACCCCATTCATGTTGGGGTCGACATGCCACATGCGGGCACACATGGTGTCATATGTCACAGGTATGTGTATACAGCTACTAGATGGCTACTTCCTTGTACAGTCATGTTGCACAGCTGGCATGTGCACCACATAGTCTTTCATGCTGACAGGAACTGGTTGCTAGTATCTGCAGTGAGTTACATCTGCACCTCATGTGTTTGGGGCCCTTTGGCTGTGTGCTGGGTGGGACAGGCCCAGATGGCTCCTTGTCACGGTCACCCTCTTCCACACATCTATGCCCATGTACCTTTGGCTTATTATAGTGTGTTGTCCTTACATATATGTCTGTATTCCTATCTACTGTGTGTGCAAGGCAGGAGTGGTGCATACTGACATGTGTCTGCACTAAGAACTGCAACTGCCAGATATGTCTGGTCCACTGGTGTTTGCAGACATGGCCTTCATGTGTTTAAGTGTCTGAGCATGCCCAGTATGACCTTTCAGTATGTTGTTGACTGACATTGCCTTCATTCCTCTAAGTGCATGAGCATGTCCAGTATGGCCATCTGTGTTGCATGTGTGGATCAAGTCTAGGTACTTTGTACTGTGGTGCTGACCTTTGTGTTGTACACCGACAGGTAGTATGCTGCGTCTGCAGGGTATCCATTGGTCATTTGGCATTGACTGTTGCTACATTTCTGCATAGTGGGGGGGGGGCACCTGACTGTTTTTACTGTTCTACACAGGAGTGGGGGGGGCACACCTGACTGTTAGTGTACACATTTGCTAGGACTGTACTGGTATATCAGATGCTCCATTTCAGTCTGTAGTCTTACCTATCCTGCTGGCTAGAGGCATACCAGTGTACTACAGATCCTAGCTTTGTTTACCTACATATTAGTTTCTGACTTCCTAGCCTTCACAACTTACAAACAACTGCCTGGCCTGCTGTGGTCTGTCTGTGTAGGCCTGGGGGAGGGGTTACCCATAGGCACAGTTAGAGGCCATAGTACAGCATTTGTTTGTGTTTGTCTTCACCTGTCCTGCTGGCTGGGACTGTTGTTGGGTATGTGAACCTTCCTGACTGGCATGTGTGGCTCTTATGGACACACATGTCGCTCAGCCCATTTCCTGCAATGGGTTTTGTCACCCTGTGTAGTACTGGCTACTATGGTGACTCCAGTATGTGTTACAGATGTCATGGTGCCACTATGGGTGTCTACTGTCTGCTGCCTTAACATTCAGCCACCCAGTTCCCTTGCACGGTCACATCCATACCATAGCTACAGGTAACAACACATTCTACTCCATTTGGCAATTGCTAGATTGATTGACTTACCTTGAGAGTGTGCCGGACTTGAAGATGGTGCTGGAGGGCTGCCTATGTCGGATGCACATAGTATACTCCCTATACATGGTTGGGCACAGATAGTGTCATGTTTGGCTTTCCTTTTACTGTCTGTGCGAGTCAGAGAGAGGTGTCATTTCCTGGGTCCCTACTGTGTCAGTGCATATGCTATGTGTTGCTTCTTTGCCAAGGCCAGGGAATACTGGGCACACCTCCTTCTGCCTACAGGGACAGGCTCAGGTTGTTCCTCCTCTGAGTCACTCTGTGCCTGTACAGGTCTTGGCATTGGTGGATGGCTGTGTGGCCCTGCCCCATGCTGTTCCTGTTGCAGCTGTTTCCGCAGGATCATATTGTGTAGCATAGCACATACCATAACAAATTGGGTACATGTAGCTGGTGAATACTGCAGGGCTCCACCGGATGTGTCCAGACACCGGAACCATGATCTCAGCATCCCAAACACATGCTCTATTATATGTCTGGCCTGTGTGTGTGCCTCATTATGGTGCTGTTGTTCAGGTGTGTGTGCATTTCTGATGGGTGTCATCAGCCATGGCTCCAGTGGGTACCCAGCATCCCCCACTAGGTGACCTTAGGGGATGTCCACATTGGCAAATTTGTGGTACAGCTGCGTCAGATGCCATATGTATGACTCATCATAGCTTCCAGGGTAGCCAGCACACACATTCATTATAATGCCCTGGGCATCACATGCGACTTGGCAGATGATGGAGGGGATGCCCCTGTGGTTGATGTAGGCCCTACACTGCTCACTGGGTGGTGCTTTGATGCATAAGTACATGCAGTCTATAGCACCCACTACCCCAGGGTATTCTGCTATTTGGTGGAAGAGACGCATATTGCTGGTCAACACCTTATGTGTGTTGAGGAAATATATGTTCTCACTGGCATGTGCTGACATGGCATCCAGGAACTGGTGGAATATTCTGGATGCTGATGCCTGTGAGATGCCCATGATATCCTCAGTTGTGCTTTAGGAGGTACCTGTGGCTAGTATACCTAGCCCTACACATACATTGGTATCTACTAGGATGGGTTCCCCTCGGCCAGTTTGGTGTGTCAGGTGTGGCCTGCACAGCTCAACAATTTGCTGTATGAGGTCTCTGTCCACCCTATAGCACTCCACTATCTCCAGCTCATGTAGCCCCTAGTAGGTTACCCTGAGTCTGTACACTCTTCTCTGTCTCCTTACTGTGGGTTGTTCTGCAGCATTCACATCTTCACCACCCTCAGCCTCTTGCACATGTTGTTCTATGTTGCCTGCTGCAGCACTTCTTATTTTGTAGGTTTGTTTGTTAAAATTTCCCCGCTTGTATACACCGGTGGTGTAGAGTATGGAAAAACCAGGGGGAAGGTGTTTGCTTAGTTTATAGTAGTGTTCTGGGCTGGGCTGGACTGCTGCCTGTGTAATCAGCTGATTCTGATACATTTCACCTGTCAGCTCAGCTAGTTCTCCTTGATTACCTTCCTACTGCTGTTTTCCCTTCCCATTGCCTCCCTGTTCAAATTTGCACAGAGCTGCTATTTCATGGTTTAACTTCTTTTTTCTTCCTGTACAACCTCTTGCTCGGCGCGCACACCCACATACATTTTTTAAAGGGTGCTAGGCAAGTTTAGACATGCCCCTAGCTTAGCTGTGCTAAGCTAGGAGAAATCCCAAGCCACAGGGCTCCAATCCACTTACAGTTTGCCTGACACTCCCCCATGATTTCACCTATATCCAAGTCTTGCACCCAGGTATTTATCCTCTTACACTTTTAGGACCTGCCTCACACCCTGGGGAACACTGTGATTCACTATCCTTCCCCTCATTTGCATAGAATTGCCTGCTAATGCATAGTTACATGTGCCACACTGTGCCTCCCCCCTTAGCAACCACTACTCACTGGCCAGGTTGTCTTTTGCCTGCCATTGACTTGCATGGTGGAATACTGATTTTAGTTAGAGTGTTGTTTTTAGGTTTATTTTATTTCCTCACCGGTCCCGTTTGCATGCCGCTGCCCTATGCTTCAACGGACATAATCGGGGGATATATCATAAAGGTTGTATTTTGTACATTTGACATTGTTTGCAATGCCAATGGCCTTCTACTTGTCCATTGACATGCTTACTCAATGCTATGCAGCTTTTATTTGGAGCTGTCATAGCTCTGTTTTGCAGTTTGCAGTGCCGTACTCGGTTACTAACCGAGTACATTTCTGCATATTACACTAGTCCTGCATGCCCTGATTCCTGTTTCCTGGATGACAATTTTACCTCATTTGCATGGTGTTCACCTGCAAATGGGGTGATTTGCATATGGGGGCTGTGGACGTGTAGCACTAGTGCTACAGCGCTCGCTCACGTCAAATGTGCACATACATGAATTGCTCGGCTGCCATATTGGCAATATTTCATCTAACACTAATTATGCATGCCGTGCAAGCTTTTAAGGATCTAAGTCTAATCTTTCTAGTTTCTAGCTATTTCGAAGAGAAAACACAAGTCTAAGATAAGCTTACATATAGAGCAAGACAGTACTGGTGAGTTGGATGGTCAAGACAAAATTGCTTAATGCTCTCTGATTCTCTCTGCTTTTAAAATAACATTCCTGGTTCACATTACATCATTCTTCACACTTCCCTGGTTTTCCAGGCTAACAGAAACTACATTTACATTCTTCACCTCTGGGCAGAAACCAGAGCAATAAAGGACATTTATGTATGCAAATTCTGGCCATTAACTCTGGCCTTAAAACAATAGGTAGGATGCCCCACTCTGGACTCACTGGCTCTGAGTCCTAACATCAAAGGGTCACAACATGCTTTACTTGGTCAGTAGAGTGCAGTGTTGTTACATTTTTTTCCACAGCTGCCATGGAATGAGCTTCTAATGTGAGGTCCCATGCTGCGCGTTTGTTAAGGATGCAAAAAGCATGTGGTATGTATGCATTAGAACAGTACTGTTTTAAAATAATAATAATTGTAATAGTAATTTAGTAGCATTAAAAGTTAAGCATGGCTTAGTTGGTATTTAATACAGTTGTATAAAATTGAGCATGCATGTCTCAACTGTAAAAGAAAGTATGCATGCTTTAGTTTGTAGCACAAAGCAACATTTCTATATTCAGTGAGTATGCAACTCTAAACTGTAAAAGGAAAGTATGCATGCAGTAGTCTGTATGACAAAGTAACAGTACAGTATTAGAGAGTAGTCAGCAGCTGTGGTTTCAAAAACCACACTTTCCAAATATACACTCCTGTAAGGGTTTCATCATTATTGCAATGTAACTTCAGACCTGTATATCAGTGGCACAAATGGCCTCCTGTAAACTGTAATCAGTATAATTGGACCATGCATATGTGCAATATATGCACACGTCAAGGATTGGTGGCTACAATGTGTACTATATTGTGCCTTTTTTTAGAAATTTGCAGTGTTGAAAGTAAAGGTAACAAAAATAGAGTCAAATAACTGTATTAATGCTTTGCATGTCACATATGAAGTTACTAATGTTCTCCCCTTTTTTCTCTGACCCCAACCCTTATCTTCTCTCGCTCTCTCTTTTTAATTTGTTGTTTTTGTTTTTGACCCTCACAACACAGTGGGGTAGGCCTGTCCGATGGGACCCTCCTGCCCCCACTTCACTGGCTACAGCACCACTGCCCAGCACATCTGATGAACAACCTGCATCACCCCCTCTGCTGCCCTTAAACAACCTGGCCCCTCTGGTAGGTCTGCTCCAGAGGATAGACCTGTGGCTCCCTCTGGGAGCAGTGGCAGAGGTGGTGACTTTATCACCTAAGAAAAACTGCCAGGGATGGTGCGAAAGATTGTGTGCCACACTGTGGGTACATGCTTATGCTGGATGGAGCACCTGCTCTCCATCCTGGTTCAGAATATCCATAGGAGACACAGACACTGGGCACTGCAGCCAGTGGTGCAGTGAGGTGACAGTGATGACAGCCCACCGGGTGAGAAATCAATTTACACTGTCACCCAGCTTGATGTGCATGGGACTTTTATTTCTCCACCCTCTCTTCAACCATGGTGTTTGCTGACCTCTTGTGTCATTCACCATCCCTGTCTCTTGCCTTGTTTGCCTTGTCTGTCTGCAATTGCTTCCTCAACTACCCAAATTACCTTACCCAGACATTCCTGCACCCCTTCCCCAACATTCCTCTCTCTCTCAAAAAAAAAAAAAAAATAGGCACCAGTCTCACCAAAAAAAAAAAAAAAAAAAATTGTCCCATAAATAGCTCTCCATTTTGCATGTGTCATAGGTTCATAGGTTGGTACTAGGCTATCGGCCCTAAGGCCTATACAAGCCTAGCCATAAAAATTCCCTGGCTATTTCTTCCCACAGTATTTACTTCACTGGTGTCTTCATGACACACTTGATTTGGTCCAATTGACTATACAACATGATTGTGTTGTGGTCACCCCTTTCTCTGGAGGTGACAGTCCAAATTCAGCTAATACTTTGCATATATGATCATATTTTATTATTTAAATGAATAGCTATGGTTCTTTCCTGTAGCCTCCCTGCACATTCCTGCCCTCCTTTTACTATGTTTTCCCTCCTACTTGCTCCCCATTTCACCACTTTCTTGTCTTTTCCATTTCTTTTCTTTAAAGACTTATTGTGCATCATGCCCCAATGAGAAGCAATGGGGAATGGCAGCAACAAAAGTAACTGTATTTAAAAATATCATGCACACTTGTAAAATTACTACTTACACCTGTATTCGAACCCACTAACATCTGCCTCCAACAACAATGCATTAACACATCCTACCATAGAGTTAGTTAAGTAGTAAATGCATTTTATGCAATCAATAGTAAATGACACAGCTTAGCAAGGATTTCCATTTGTAGTCTCCCATGCTTGCTTCCCACATCATCAATGTCGTATCTTTCCCATTAATTTTGTATGAAGCATCATTGTGCGATTCCCAGTACTGTTTTATAAAGCATTATTGTTCAATAACCATTCAGTTTTATAAAACACTAGTGTGCGATGGTGCATGATGTAGAGCATTGCACAACATCCTTAAGCAAAATTAATACAGAATTAGTTCTATGTATTAGCTACAGCTGTATTCAGAACCAGTGCCATCTGACCCCAAAAAGGAATGCATCACTACATTAAGTGAATTAATACCTGCAGCCAGAGAGTCAGTTAAGTAGTAGGTGCATGCAGCAACAGTTTAGGGATCCATTTGCTATTTAGTCTCTAAAATACACCTGCTACACAACTGAGTCTGTGGCACCATCTGGTAATACACTGATCCATTCATTTTTGGGGTCAGATGGTACTAGGTTTGAATACAGGTGTATGTAAAAGTTTCAAATACTTTTACGTGCAAATCCACGTTCTGAAAGTGATAGTTGGTATGAAGTCTCTAAACTATAGCTAGATGGTACTGGTTTTCAATACAGCTGTATATAACACTTATAACTGCTTTTTTTCTGTAGCCATGTGTTAGTGGGCGATACTCACCATCTCACAATTATGCTTTAAAGAAAAGAAATGGGAAAGATAGGAAAGTGGTGAAATGGGGAACAAGCAGGGGGAAGAACAAAGTGAAAGGAGGGCAGGAATGTGCAGGAGTGATGTAGGACAGAAAAATAGCTATCCATTTCTTCTAAGTAAAAAATATTCAGATGTGCAGAATATTAGCTGAATTTACAGTGACAACCCCAGAGAGAGAGGGGACCACAACAATATCATGTTGTATAGCTAATTGGACTGAGCCAAGTGTGTCAAGATGACACATGTGAAATGGAGAGTTATGTATGGGACAACATTTTTGTTTGGGACAGGTGCCCTTTTTTTGAGAGAGAGAGAGAGAGAGAGAGAGAGAGAGAAGAATGTCGGGGAAGGGATGTAGGTATGTCTAGGTCAGGTAGGTTATGTAGGTGAGTAAGCAATCATAGACAGACAGGACATACAAGACAAGACACAGGGACAGTGAAGGACACAAGAGGCAGGTGAAAACCATGGTTGGGGTGAGGGTGGGGACATTGCAAACTCATGGATGTCAAGCTGGGTGACAGTGTGAATTGAATCATCACCCACTGGATTGTCATCACTGTCACTGCACTGCGCCTATGGCTGCCATGTCTGACATCTGTGTCTCCTTGTTTTATTCAATGCAATGATGGAGAGCAGTATCTCCATCCAGTGTAGGTGTGTACCAACTGTGTGGCACACAATCCTGTGCACCAACCCTGGCAGTTCAATGTGGGTGATAAATTCACCACCCCTGCCACTGCTCCTGGAGGGAACCACTGGCCTATCCTGTGGGGTAGAACTACCTAAGGGGCCAGGTAGTGCAGAGGTAGCAGAAGGGGTGCTGCCAGGTTGGGTCCCTGATGTGCTGGGTCTTGGTGCTGTAGCTGGTGGAGTGGGGCAGGTGGATCCTGTAAGTCCGTCCTACTCCTGCTGTGCTTTGGAAATAAACAAACAAAAAAAAAAAAAAAAAAAAAGAGAAGTTAAGGGTTGGTGTGAGAGGAAAAACAAGGGAGACTGTTAAAAACTTCATATGTGACATAAAATGCAGTCATACAATTATCTGACTCTATTCTGTTACTTTTGCTTTTAAGACTAGCAACTCCTAACAAACACCTTTTTTCCTGTTAAGACTACCCAGCCCATAACAGATGCACAGTATGCTACAGATTGCAGCAAGCAATCCTTGATGTGTGCATATTGCACATATGCATGTTACAATTATACTGATTACAGTTTATAGCAGGCCATTGGTGCCACTGCTTTAGAGCTCTGATGTTACATTGCATTATCAATGCAAATGTTAACAGTAGTGTATATTTGGGAAGTGTATTTTTTGATCCCACAACTTCTGACTACTCTCTAATGCTGAACTGTTGTTTTGGCCTCCAGACTAATGCATATATACTTTCCTGTTACAGTTGAGAAATAAATGCTCAGTTTGATACAACTGTATAATAAACCAATAAAGGTGTCTTTACTTTTAATGCTAAAACAACAGTATTGTTCGGATGCATACATACCACATGCTTCTCACATCCATACCAATCTAGCAGCATGGGTTCAAGCATTCAGTTCTTGGTCTGTGATAGATGTGGAAAAAACAGAACAGAATACCATTATGAATATCAATCCTGGCTATATCCAGCTTTTAACTGTTACAAGCAGTCTCTGTAAGTGATGTTTACACATCTGTGGAGTGCTCACAGTACTACATTCCTCGATCCAATGGTTGAGGGTATCCTTCTTTCTCATCTGGAGGTGTTGGTAGTGATTCCTACATTGTTCACTAGTGTGAAGGATACTGGTAGCACTGGTCAAAGCCTGGGCAAGACTATTCCATGTCTCTGCCTTGTGATCCAAGCCACAATAGTCCCTCTCCAAAAGCCTGGGCCCATGTTCATTCACTAGGAGTCCAACAAATACTTTGGGCTCCTGGACACCCCATCTTTGAGCATGTAATCTCAAATTCTTTCCACAAATGCCTGCTATATCTACCACAGATTAAGACCAATGTAGAATGATGTTTTCCCACCGACTACACGTATTGTGCTTACTGGGAATATGCACTTTTTGGTTTTTCAACATTTGAAAGAGTGGTGCATCACTTACCACTGTGCAAACATGGTGCTTGAGGGTAAGCACTACTGGGCAATGTGTTTGTGCTATGGCCAATAGTATGAATTGAATGCATCCAGTTTATGTTTGTGAAATGAAGTAACTCCTAACACAACCAAGTGTAACTGAATGTACACTGATATCAAGGCATAACCTGTTATTTGTAAATGTATTATATTTAATATATTTGGATGTAGTGCACTGAGTGATCACACAACCTGTTATGATTATTCCTTGAAAATATACAGCCTTGTCTTACCTTTCTGTTTTTTTTTGGTCATTCATCAGTTATCTGACCAGTACTCAGAGACATGCAGTTTATAAGCCAGTCTATATCATTTACCTTAAAATGTGTGAGGATATTAACTGGGAATACTATGATATGCACTTGCCATCAAGTGAAAGGCAGGTTAGATGGTACAAACAAGCATAGACTGCTCTTTTGTTGGGTGGAGCAAAGTTGAGTTCCTGTTATGGCACATGCAAGAGTACACTGTTCTTTGAGGGGGGGTGAACCCAGGCTGAGCTACTGTTATGGCACAAACAAGGATATATTAGTATTGTTACTCTCCTTGTTTTGCATCCTGCATGTTTGATCTTGTGATGGCTGCAAAGTCATAAATTGCAATGGGCCTCATTAATTTCTAACTTCTCTCTGTTGTGATTTCCATTATAAACATATGGTGGTAAACTGAGGGCATGCAGGGATCATCACTACTTTGGAGCGGTATAAATGTTTGAATCTTTGATGCCTGAGGCCTACTACTTGCTAATGGACACATACAAGTCAAATAAATCTGCTGTCACATGTTACATTAATTTGTGTACAAATCTCCTATCTTTTACTTGCTTACTGTACCAAGTGATGAATTACAAAGACATGCTATAATATTATTATACAATACAGTACATATTTATGACTTACCTTGTAAATGCAGCAGTTGCTACAGTAGTAGTTCAGGGCTGACTGTGATCATAGCCGGCCTTAGGCATAGGTCAACTAGGCGGCCACCTAGGGTGCTGCTCTAGCAGGGGTGCTTTTCCAGTATTTATTTGGTGTAGGTAGACCAGGATGGGGGGGCACCAGGTGGTGTAGGGGGGGGCACCATGGAGCCCTTTTGCCTAGGGCACCAGTTGACCTAAGGCTGCTCCTGACTGTGATGCAAGCAGTACACAATCAATACCTGGGGAGGTAAAGGCTCTGGCTCTGAGTTGAGGCTGGTAGAGGTCACAGAGTTCCTGTATTGTGTCCCTGTCCACCCTGTAGCACTCTGCAATGTCCATGTCATGTATGTTGTGATAAGTTAAATGTGGTTTGAAAACTCTTCTCCATCTTGGCCTAGGCCTATTGGCAGCAACAGCACTGCCTGCAGACTGTAGCACATACAAATGTAATTAAGCAGCAGCAGATCTTAACATTCACTCTGTGTAGACTTTCTGTGTCTCTATTCCACTACTATTAAAATCCACAGGAAAAACCAGCATGGAGTCTACATGGTTGCTTTATAACTTGTTGAATAGCTCAACCGAGTTGATTGATTAGAATGCAATTCAGCTGCTTATGCTATAATTAACATCTGTGAAACACAGGCTAAGACAGATGTTAGCCATTAATAGTCTACTCCATTATAAAAAGGCAAATGTGTAGCTAGACAAACTGATGGTGTGGACACTTGCTACATGTTTGCAAGACTTCACAAAAGCAAATTTGTTCCAAAGATATCTTTACAGATGAGGAGCTATGCTTCCATTGTGTTACCTACATAATGCATATGCTGGTATATATTAATGAATAATGTGAAGCAAAGGCTTTTACACTTTTATCTGTATGCTTTAGTTAGAAGTGTACTGATGGCATGGCCATGTTTGTCAAGCCATTTCAGAGGTACACATGATTGACAATACATGAAAATAGAAAGCTGTGTGGTACAGATGTACAAATGTTTCAGGAGAAGGTCCTTTGAAAGCACTTTTAGCATTTCAAAGATGTTTTATTGGCAACATGGTTCCTGTTCCTGTTCTTTTGTGGGTGATAGGAGCAAAGAAAAGTTACTTACTGTTATGTCAGAAACTAGAATGGACTGTTCTTTTGGGGGGCACAGTTGAGGTACTGCAATGGCACATACAGGGATATGTTGCTCTTGCTACTCTCCTTATTTTGAATTCTGCCTGTTGTAAGTATTTCACATCTGTAGACTGTTTTATGTTTTTCTAAGTGGGTAATGCTGACTGCCTACCTTTACTGTTTTATCTAGAAACAGTTACTTTGTAGTTTTATGATACTCATGTGCATTATCATTCTATTGTCTTTTAGGACGCAAACATTGTCATTGAGGTGCAGACCCCCCTTCAGTGAAGTAGAGAACAATATCACTGTTGACACTCTCCATCAACATGGGTCATTTCTGCTTTAAAGGGGTTGGCCCAATATGCATGAAAGGCTATGAGTATGGTAGCAGATTGTTGCCGACATCAATTCTGTGGGCAGCCACAGCTGGACATATAAACAGGTGCACCACAGGGCCACTGACATGATTACCCCTGCATGGAGGCGAGCAGCTGCTGTTGCCCGAGACCAAAGGGTAACTGGAGGAGGGCCTGCTACAGACCCACCTCTTACTCTCAATGAAGAGTTCCTGGTTAATATCCAACATGAGAGCTTACAGCAGAGTGGACCACAACATGTCAGCAACGTGGGTGCCAATCCTTCTGCGCATACCTCTCAACCTCTTACAGCAAGAAATTTGGACAAAGTCATAAATAATGAGGGGACAAAAGGTCCAAAAATAGGGACTTTTTTAAATATTGCTCTTACAAACATAGAAAGTTGATAAAATAACAGATTTTGCATCAGCATGAATTTTCTGAAGGATGTGACGTCTGAAACTCAAATGTCTGTCCTTATTTTCTGACTTAATTTTTCAATGATTTGCCAGTGATTTACTAGAAAAATACAATTTTATGAAAAATGGACCAAAAATATGAGACAAAAATCTGGACATTCTGCAAAATTCTGTACAGTTGAGAGATAAGCTTCTGAGTCCCAGGAGGAGCTTGCAGGTAGGCTTTTTTATATGACCAGCTGAATACTGTTGTATAGTAACAATTGAAATAAAAGTTAGTTCTGTGTCACATGCCTTTTTTTGGGGCGGTTGAAGATTTTTAAGGTGATAAGCTCAGTTTGGAGTTGTGAGCCACATGAATGTACAGTTAATGCAGATATAAAGGAGGACATGTATTACCCCCATCTTACTGTTAAATGTGATGATGTTGTCCTTACCTCTTGCTTAACTTATTTCAGGAGCATCAGGAATACAGCAATGTATGCCTCCTTCAGATGGTAAGCCAAATAAATTTATGTCAGTACTGCAGTTCAATTTAAAGAAATATCATAATGTGCCATTTCAGGCCTGTTGTGTGTATTGATGTACTGTCTGTAATTGTGCCAGCACTGTTAGTTGTTTAGCATATGTTGCACCATGATAGTGCAAGTATTAATGTATGCCTGTGTTTTTTTCTTTTTATCATAGGTGATCATTACAGTGGGAATGTGGGCCCTGTGACACCTGATATCAGTGCCTCATCAGACACTGATGATGATGATGGTGGTGAAAGTGAGGCAGAGTCAGGGGGGTGGAGAGGTTGAATTTGACACAGAGGTTGACATCCAGCCACCCTATTTATTTTCCCTGGACACAGCCAGTAGGCCTATGCCTACCCAGTCCACTGAGTCCACAGATGTTGGACAGGTGGTGGTCGATGACATTGATCATGGAAGAATGACTACTGTGGCTTCAGTGCCTGTTGAGTCTGGCCTTAGTCAAAGTGTTGGTGAGGTGCCATGAAGGAGGGTTGATAGAGGTGCTCAGAGGGGGTCTGCGGTCCCTCCTCCACCTGGTGCAGATGTCTCTTCCCATGCCACTCAACATATGTTTAGGGTTGTCATAGAGGCACAGGCACATACAGACAGGCACTCCAGACAAATGCTCAGGGTTGTGGATGTGGCACAGGCTGACATGCGTGACTGCCTCCACTGTGTTGCCGATTCACTGGATTGGATGAATGACATGTTGGAACAACGGTGACTGATGGACCAAGGGGTGTCTTCCATGGAACATTCAGTGTCTGTAATGGAAAGTCTGCTGGAAGGGGAATGGCATCCTGGTAGGTGTAGGTCAGCCACAATATCTGCTGATAGCCAACATGGCCATGTTTGATCATGCTTTCACAGTGGCAGTACTTCCACTGGTCCATCAGTGAGTGTGCTGTCCACACCCAGACATGGCAGGCCATGGGATTGTGGTCCTGGCTGTTCCCATGAAAGGACCACATCCAGCAGATATCAGTTGCATATAGGTATTAGTACTGCATCTGACCTTGGGCATGGAGGTGCTAGTGCAACTCCTGGCAGAGTTGAACTGTCAGGAATTGCAATGAGCTTGGCTGTGTTCATGCAGACTCTCAAACACCACTTTCACTAGGAGGACTGCTACAGACACACACACACATACACACACACACACACACACACACACACACACACACACACACACACACACACACACACACACACACACACACACACACACACACACACAAAACGGTTACATGACTCAGCCTGCCTGCTTCCCTTTCTTACTCACACACACTCACTGACCTTTTGTGTCAGCCTAGGCCTCCTGCCCCCCACACAACACCCTGTGCAAGTGATGATAACTGTGCCATATCCCTGTATTCTGTCTTTTGGATTCAGGGATACAAAAGCTTTGTGTCTGATGCACAGGGTGCATAGTTACATTAATGACTAGTATATCTGCATTTATGTTGTTGAACTGATAATTGTACCTGTCACTTACATTTGCCTTGCCAAATTATGCAATGGATAGTATCAATGTCAGTACTTTGTAGTGTATTCTCTTGTAAGGGTTGTGACATCAAGAAATGCAATATGTCTCATTACTTTCTAGCTTTTTTCTTTAATGTTTCCAGTACATACATATGGTGTAATTCATAAGACACTCCATTACATTCAGATCTCAGAAATGTATGACAACACTATAGTCAAACTCATCAGAACAGTAATACAGTATATTGCTTTTTTTTGCAGGAACCTCAGCAGACACATGCAGCAGCTAGACAGACCATAGGGCTTTCTCATGAAGATAACACAGGGCCTACTATCCATGCCATGATGTATGTGGATATATTAAAACACGTCACTGTCATCTATCTGATATCTCATTAAACTGTAACTGTTATTCTAAGCCTCTTAGTTTTGGTTTAAGTACTTGGGCTTCAGGCCAGTTGTTTTACATTAAGAAGATTTGTGGTCTAAAGCCTTGTGGCAGGAGAGGATAGCTTACATCCTTCTAAGCTGGGAATTGCTAGTTGAATGCTTATTGTTTCTGTTATTCTGAAAGTGCCTCAGTTCTGGTTTAAGCACTTGGGCTCCAAACCAGTTATTTTACATTAGGAAGGTTTCTGGTCTAGACTGTTGTGGCAGGAGAGTGTAGCCTACACCCTTCTAAGCTGGTAATTGCTGGGGAAGGCTTATTGTGCCTGTTATTCTAAATGCCTTTGTTCTGGTTTAAGCATTTTGGTTCCATACTAGTTATTTCACACTAGGAAGGTTTGTGGTCTACACTCTTGGGGGAAGTATTCTACTGAAATGCTTTACTGAAACTGGTTTTTTTTTTTTTTTTTTTGCTGTTGTGACTGCAATTTTCTACACTTTGAATTTCTAGTACTGCTGCATTTTATAGCATAGGTTAGATTCAGGCTTGCTGAATCTAGACTGTTTGGTATCATTTGAGCACTAACATCAGCCATCTTACATTAAGAAGCCGCCCCCTGCACCCCTGTGGCAGGAGTGTGCAACCAAGGACCCATCTGAGTTGGGGATTGCTGGAATAAGGCTCAGTCTTGGGCTTTTCCTTTGGTTACTTTGCTAAAATACGAAATAAACTCAAAACAGCTTTGGACCAAACTGAAAACAACTTTAAACAAATACAGGATGCTCGATGACTGAACAAAACCGGTAGTGACCACACAGCCAGATATATGATATTCGCGCTTTCTTCCACTCTTTATTTTTAACGTGAACTTCCTCAGAAAAAACAGGAAGTCTCCCAAACTCCTGGTTTTATACTGACAAACAGGATATGATGTAACATTGCTCATGCCATGGCAGTTGTACTTAGGAGCAGATGAACCCCCTGGTTTGAATGAAGCAATTAACATCAAATGCTTCTTGTCACAGAGGTAATTAGAGTAACATCATTTTTCATCATTTTTCCAGATTAAGCTAGTGTGGAGACGGTAGTATGATAATTTAGTTTAGTACTGCAGGATGGTTATCTCACATGCACAGACATATGGTGGGGTGCGTGTGTGTACAAACATGCATTCATGTGTGTATACACAATGTGTTTACAGATGTACATGTATATAGGAGTCTTAACATGTATTAGCATGTGAGTGTATGTATAGGCGTATTCATATATATGTGTGTGGGGGTGAGTGTGGAGAGAAATGCACACAGACACATGCATAAAAAGTGAAACATATGCACATTTTTTTATATCATTTTTTATATTAATTTTTTAATAATTGTTTTAGTCAGTTATTGTAATGTATTATTTATGTATATTAGAAAGTGTGTCGAGTATTTTGACAATTTGTAGAATAATATTCAGACACAGACGGTACACATTTTGTATATAGAAATGTATGTTTTAATCAAACAATTTTCCTACATATAATACATTATGTCATCTCATTTTGACATTTGAATAGAATATTTATTAGAACATTCATTATAAATTGTATGAGCAATGTTACATCATATCCTGTTTGTCAGTATAAAACCAGGAGTTTGGGAGACTTCCTGGTTTTTCTGAGGAAGTTCACGTTAAAAATAAAGAGTGGAAGAAAGCGCTAATATCATATATCTGGCTGTGTGGTCACTACCGGTTTTGTTCAGTCATCGAACATCCTGTATTTGTTTACTTTGCTAAAATAAACATAAAAAAGCAACCGATATAAGAACACCACAAACCCTATTTATTAAGCGCTTTTCGTCCAGCACAGTGGCTAGACTTAATCAGATAAAAGAATCAACTGCATAGACACTCTTAAATATTTCAACAATCCAGTCATGCAACCAATGTCTCAATTAAACCTCTTAACAATGTTCAATTAACACATCACTTGATAAAAGTTCTACCATAGTTAAAAATACAGAGTTAAAAGCCCTGACTAAAGAACAATATAATACATTCTCCCCCTAAATAAAAAACATTCATTCTTCACTGCTCAATTAACAGTAAATTTATTTATACCTGGTGTATTAAAAATAAAAAAATATAAAGCATGTTAAAATAAAACCATGGTTAATATATAACCATTGTAAATACATGCTTTAGGTGTGGGACTAACCCTTAAACTCATCACTTAATTTACGTAAATTATCTCCACATACTTTTTAATTTTAAGTATGGGAGAATAGTTCATGTTTCATTTATTCCTGGGAACTGATTAGCATTTAATCGAAATTGCCATAACAACTCAAGTTGTTCTAAAAGTAGTGATGCTGGTCCTTCATGTACATTTGCACTAATCTGGTCTATAACCTTAAACTTGAATTTATGGTTAGGTGATTTTTCTATGTGCCTAGCTAGTACATTCTCTGTTTTTCCCTTCTAATAGCGTACAGGTGTTCATAGATTCTATCTTTTAACTTTCTATCTGTTTTCCCTATATAGAAAACAGGACAGAGAACGCACTGAGCCAGGTATACCACGATTTTAGTATTACAGTTTTACCTACCTGTGATGGAATACTTGTGGTTACCTATAGAAAAATGTTGTCCAGTTGCAATGGATCCACACTAGTTTCAGTTTTCACATTTGAACATCCCCAGGGTCCTTGCAACCTTCACTATAGGGGTTTCTATTAAGTTTTTCAAGTTTTTACCCTTCCTGTAAGTAACAGTAGGTCTGTGGTCTATCTTATTAACTAATTCAATCTCATTTTTAACAGGTTCCAGTTTTTGTTGATAATTTTCTTAATTTCATCCGTGTCAGTACTAAAAGTTACAGTGAAACTACTATTGTATTGACCACCTTTCCTTGAAAATATGTTTGTATGGGTGGTAGATGTTACTACCCTCTCCTCCATCATTACAATCGTTTCTGTATTTGTGGTGCTAGTTCCACATAGACAAAGTATTGGTTTATAAAAGCCTGTCTGATGTTTATGTAACACTTCTATTACCACTTCATTAACAAAACCTGTGGGGTAACCTCTTTGCAAGAACATTTCGGTTAAGTTCTGGCATTCAGTGCAAAAATCTTCATTTGTTGTCACCACTCTGGCTGCTCTTACGAGCTGCCCTTTTACAACTGATCTTTTTGTACTGAATGAGTGTGCACTTTTGTAATGCAAAAATGCATTACAGTAAATTGATTTTCGGTATATAGATGCTGTATATGCATTTAATGCAACATCTTTTTTCAACAGTACGTCTAAATATGCTATAGTTTCCTTACTGAAATTTGATGTAAATTTTAAGAAATTGGTACTGTTGTTCATTGCTTGTAAGATTATAGTAGCTGAAGCTTCATCACCTCTTAGGACTATAAAAATATCGTCCAAGAAGCGATTATAATGTTCTATCAAGTTCATTATACTGGGTTTGTTGAATAAATAAGTGTGTTCCCAATGGGCCATCACCATGTTGGCGAAACTCGCACCACATGGTGAGCCCATTGCTACCCCTACTAGTTGTAAATAAATCGTGTCATTAAAATAATACCCAACAGTTCTTCAACTATTCTAAGTTAATTATCTGGTGCTGCAAATCTATGCATCTTAGCCAGAACAAATTCTATCCCCTCCTCATGTGGGATTGAACTGTAAAGATCACAAACGTCTACTGTTAGGAAGTTGTTCTCTTGAGTGAACTTGATTTTATTAATCTCTTCTAGAAAGGACCAAGAATCATGGCTAGTTTGTGGTTCTTGTTTCACATATTGTTTAAGAAAGGAGTCAACAAGTTTTGCGCTAGCATAAGTTATAGACTGGTGTGCATCTACCAAAGCTCGCATAGGGGGGTTTTGTATGCGCTCATGTATTTTTGGCACACCAAACATTTTGGGTATTTTAGGGTATACCATTGTTAAATAGTTTAAAGTACTCATATCTATGTGTGCTTCCAAAAACAAGTCATTTAAGTAAGTGTTTATCCTGCAGTAGGCAGTGTATAATTCATTCTTACTGACTCGTTTATATGTGCTAGTATTTAGCACTTTGTTCATCCTAGCCTCGTAGTCTTCATTATTCATAAGGACCAGTCCCTCCCCCCTTATCTGGCTTCATCATTCTAATGGGTTCCCCCCTCAAGTCATTCAGGAAGTCCCATTCTGTTTTACTAAAGTTGCTTTGTGTTTTCATTCTAGTACCTAATAATGCTTTAATGTCAAGTTCACATACTTGGTCAAATACACGTAAGGTTGTGTGCATAGGTGAATTGTACATACTTGAAACATATAGTTCCCTGTAGTTACAGTTACCATTGTTAAATAAAATTGCCAAATTAAGTTTCCTTATATAAACTTTAAAATCAAGTAGTGTTTTGGCTTAGTCAGACCGACAAGAAGGCACATAAGTAAGACCTTTAGAAAACAGTTCAACTGTCCTGTTGTCAATGTTGACATCGGAGAAATTATAGATTTTAAAGTCTCCACTTGTATTTACTACAATGTCACATTTGTTAGTAAAAGTAGGCCTTGTCTACCTTTTTATTTTTGCCTTCCCCCTCGTGTTGTAAGGATTCTGTTGGTTCACTAATGCTTTTTTCTGTGGTCTGTTCTTGGCCTGATGAAAATGTTGCCATTTCTATTTGGAGCATTTCTCTCATAGGTTCATAGATTAGTACTAAGCTAACTGCCCTTGCGAGCCATTTTAAGCCTAGCCAGTTATCCCTTGTGAGATTCAAACCCTGCACCTTGTGCTTGTAAGGCAAGCACCTTAACAATTAGGCCACCCTCCCAAGCCTACTGACTTCCCTTACTTCTGGCTGAACTGTTGAGTTAGATAACATTGTTTCCTGGTTCCACCCATCATTTAAACTGTTGTTGTTAGTGCACGCCTGATTGTGTTGGCCAGTTGCATTCTACAGCTGTGATGGGGGGGACAAGGGTAGGCTGTACCATTGCTATAATCTACACGATCCTTTTCCAGTTTTTTAATTTTGTTTAATTTAAAATTTTCAATCTGTTGATTGATACTCTTGAAAATACGTTGGTAATCATAGTTATAGTGTGCAAAATCATGATGGCTTAGTACATCCCTACTTAGCTGTTCCACTTCCTTAGATAGTTTGTCTACATGAACTTGATAATGTTTACAAATAAGCTTCATTAGTTCTTTCCCTTGCTTGTCAAACAAGTGCAGTAGGTCTTTATGAAATTGCAATCCTGACACCAGTCCTGTCGGATACTGCCAGGACCTCAGACCTTTTGGAACTATATTCATCTTTACATTTTCTGTGAAATACACTATTTCTAGCTGGAGCTTTTTGTGCTTCAATAGTTTGTAGTCTAAAGTTTTCAAGTTAGTAACTAAACTTTGCTCACCTCTCCCAGCCGATTGCATCAAATTAACTTCTGAGTTCTGTGTGGTTAGTTTTGGAAAGTCCTTTAACTACACTGTCAAGTCTGGTGCTCCAATAAGCCCTGGAGGGTTGTTGAGTTGTTGTACAGTTGTTTGCTGGCTCTTAGAAGGTATTAGTGCTGCCGTATTCCCTCCAGTCAGCAAAGTATTTGTAGCACTCTTATAACTACGTTTACCTTGATCATTAGTAGAAAGGCTTTGTCCCAAACTAGTGGTACAATTGGTAGAAGCACCTGGAGGCGAATCTCTTACAGACCTCTCATTCTGTAACATCGGACTGTTCTGTGAGGAAAGTACAGAACATTGAGATAGTGACTCCACTCTGCCAGGTCATCAAGGCATTTAGTCATAATTCCCAGTAGAATAGTTAAGTTCCCTGCATCAACTTGGGAACATTGTGTAAGTTGAGTTTCTTGGCTATCAAGCACATCGGATGCTATGTCAGCAACAACGACAACTTGGAAACAAAAAAATACTTCACAAACTGAATAAACATAAAAAAACAACCAATGTAAGAACACCACAAACTCTATTTATTAAGCGCTTTTCATCCAGCACAGTGACTGGACTTCATCAGATAAAAGAATCAACTGCATAGACACTCTTAAATATTTCAACAATCCAGTCATGTGACCAATGTCTCAATTAAACCTCTTAACAATGTTCAATTAACACATCACTTGATAAAAGTTCTACCATAGTTAAAAATACAGAGTTAAAAGCCCTGACTAAAGAACAACTCACTATAAAGCCTGACACATTGGTCATGGGTGATTTCAATTATCCTTCCATCAACTGGGAATCATATATGAGTGCAAACATGATCACCCTAAGGTTCCTGGACTTTGTTAATAAAATGCTCTTGAACAGATAGTCTGTACTACCACAAGGGGCTTGAATGTCCTAGACTTAGTACTCACCAATATAGGGTGTCTCTGCACTACACCCTGTGTGTTTCCCTCCCTGGTAAGGTCTGATCATAAACCAATTTTGTTTGAAATAATGATCATACCTGACCATCCCCAAGAGCAAAAAGGATGAAAAATTTATCCAAAGCAAACTATAACCTCCTAGGCAATGGCATAAATAGTGTCAAACCTCCTGCTGTCACTGTCAACAATGAATGCAATAGAGAGGTGTACACAAATGCCCTGTATAAACACCTATACAAATGTATAGACTCAGCTGTACCTGAACAGAACAAAACAGGGTCCTCACAAAAAAGCAAGCCACCCTGGTGGGCATCAAGCATAAATAGGTTATACAGCAAGAGGAATAAATATCTTAGAACAAGAGGGAACTTACTCAGCAGAGGAAAGACATCCTCCACAGCTAGAACAAGAAATGAGATATCTTGTAAAGTCCTCTAAAGCCAATTACAAAGGTAAACTAGCATTCCTAGCTAGGGATAATCATAAGGCATACTTTAGCTAGATCAGAAATCTAAAAGGGAAGGACCAGCTTTGTGTTGAACTAGTAGTGGACAGTGCCACTCATACTAACCCTGAGGACATTGCCAACCTGCTAGCAGACAGATTTGGCACAAACTTCACCCTCTGTCCCCGCCAGACATACTCCAAAGCATGCCTGTCACCAGTCCTCTACCTAGTATCTCCAAAGAGCAAGTCATAACCGCACTCTCCATGGCCAAAAACACAGCCTCTATGGGACTGGATAACATCCCAGGCTGCCTACTAAATGGACTAAAACATGCAAAAGCACTTGGCACTCTCTTCATCCACAGTCTAAGTACTGGCTTTGTCCCAACAGAGTGGAAAAAAGCAATAGTAATTTCCTTGCACAAAAGGGGTCCATCAACCAACCCTGGGAAATATAGACTCGTAAGCCTAACCAGTGTTATCTGCAAGGCCATGGAGAGAGTCATCATGGACCTTATCAACAAAGGCATAAGTGACCTTAAAACTCTTGACCGGACCCAATTTGGCTTTGTTAAGGGTATATCATGCTTATTAAACCTGGTGGACTTCTTCAAGAATGTCACCAGAGCCTTTGATAAAGGCAAAACAGTACATACAGCCTATCTTGATTTAACCAAGGCATTTGACACAATTCCTTCCAGTCAGGCATCATTGAGAAACTCACACAGCTGGGAATTAAACCATATGTCATCAGATGGGTAACCAACTGGCTCACCAACAGAATGCATACAGTCATATTTGGAGATTTCACCTCTACCAGCAGACCAGTTACCAGTGGTGTACCACAAGGATCTGTGCTGAGCCCCCTACTGTTTGGAATCTATTTCTCAGAAGTCCAGGTGAAAGTAGATGGCCTGTGGCTTACCATCTTCATCGATGACTGCAAAATGGGTGCAATCATTGAGTCCCCCAGTGATGTTGACATACTACAAGAAGGGCTTACACAGATGAATGACTGGTGCCAAACCCATGGACTTAAACTAAATGCAAAAAATTTGTTGTCATCTCTTTGTCCATGCAAATTATAATATTAACAATACCCCCCTTAGCTCAAACCCTGTGGTGAGAGATTTGTGAACACAGGTTGATAGGAATCTTAACTTTGATCACTATGTGTCCACATTGTTAAGGAAAGCCTTCTATGTTTCATGTCTCATAAGTAAGGGCATCACATCCAGAGCTAAGGATGTTATAACTCCTTTGTACTCATCCCTCATCAGACCACTACTAGACTACAACAGTCCCTTCTGTATGTGCCTCAGCAGACACCTGCAGCAGCTGGAGAGACTTCAGAGGTTTCTCATCAAGAAAATTCAGGGCCTACATGGACAGACTGAAGGCCCTGTCACTATACTCTGTATCTTATAGGCTACTGAGAGTTCACTTTTGCCTGGCCTACAGAGCAGTTTTGTATTCTGCCCTAATGGAAATGCTGCACATCTGCAAGTTAAATGGAACACAATTCATGTGCTCTAGGGGTTTTAACCTAGCCTGAAACATTAACAGGACATGCTGGAGAGACAGATATGTCTCCCAGAGATTTCCAGTCCTCTGAAACAAACTCCCAGTTCATATAAAACAAATCTCCTCAATGACCCTATTTAAGGATAACTTAGGCAACTGGATGGGAGACCATAAATTTACCCCAGGGGTGTCACCTATGTCTCTCTTGGATAAGAGCAGCCAGTGCTGATCATAGACTTGTACTGCAAATATAAACCATACAGCTTGGTTAATAAGGGAACAAGGGTATAACATGGCTAGGCTTATAAAGGCCCTAGGGCCAATAGCCTAGTAATCTCCTATGAACTTTTGAACCAAAGGTGATGTCTGCCTGGGCTCCAGGCCAGTGTCTGATCATGCCCTGGTGGGATGACTGCATGTCCTCCCTGTGTTCATGTGGGTTTGCTCCAGGTGCTCTGTTTTTCTCCCATGTTACAAAGACAGGCATCTGGAGCATTTCTCCCTGGGCCTCCGCTGAAAATTGGCTCATTCCAAGTCGGACGTTCCCGGCTAACAAATGTTAAATAAATAAATAAATATGCAATAATCTGGTATAGTCAATGACAGCATTGTCTGTTGAGCATATGCTGATAACAGTGTCCCACATGCTGGTGTAAAGGCTGTCTGTAATGTTAAGTAACAGCTCACACTCACCCAGTTGACTGCAGTGAGAATAGAATCCCTAACTATCTAATACACAGACTACAAAACCCAGTATTTTACACAAGTGCCATGGCACAAGTCTGACTTTTACATGGCTGCAGGTCAATTTATAGCGGATGACATCAGCAGGCCATGTGGAAGACAAGAGGTTAGGAGGGCTGCATGATATGGATGTGTAGGCTTATACAAGTATCAAAATACTGGCAAGCCATGCTCTTGGAGAAGTAACTGTAGGATAACATGTCTACTCTGCTGAGTAGATATACACACACATACCCAGTTGACTTCAGTGAGAACAGAACCCCTGCCTATCTAAATACACAGACTATAGAACACAGTACTTTATACAAGCACCACAGCATGTCTTATTTTACATGGCTGCAGGTCAGCTTATAGTGGATAACACCAGCAGGCCATGTGGGAGACAAGAGGTTGGAAGGGTATATGAAATGGATTTGTAGTCTTGTGCAAGTATCAAAATACTGGCAAGCCATGTCATTGAAGAAGCAACTGTAGGATAGAATGTCTACTCTGCTGAGTAGAGATACACACACACCGTTGACTGCAGCGAGAGCAGAACCCCTACCCAAGTAAGCAGGTTATAGAGTACAGTTCTTTATGCAAGTGCCATACCACAAGTCTGAATTTTACATGGCTGCAAGTTAACATATTGTGGATGACATCAGCAGTGATTGTTGGAGAGAAGATGTTGGGAGGCCTGTCTGAAATAGATGTGTAGGCAGGTGCAAGTATCAAAATACTGTCAGTCTATGAGACTGAGGCAGTAATTGTATGATACACACTTGCTCTTCTGGCCAGACACACACACAAACACACAGTTGATTCCAGTGAGAGCAGAACCCATACCTATGTAAGTACACAAACTACAGACCTCAGTATTTTATGCCAGCACCAAAACACAAATCTGACTTTTACATCACTGCAGGTCAGCTTACAGTGGATGACATTAACAGGCCATGTGGGAGACAAGAGGTTGTGAGGGCTGCAAACAATGGATGTGTAGGCTTGTGCAAGTATGAAAATACTGACAAGCCATGCCATTGGAGAAGTAACTGTAGGATAACATGTTTATTGTGCTGAATAGACACACACACACACACACACACACACACACACACACACACACACACACACACACACACACACACACACACACACACACACGCACACACACACCAGGTTGGCTGCGGTGGATATATGCTTGTTCTTCAGTGAGAATAGAACCCCTATCTAAGTACACAGACTACAGAACTCAGTACTTTATACAAGTGCCACAACACAAGTCTGACTTTTACATGGCTGCAGGTGAACTTATATTAGATGACATCAGCAGGCTATGTGGGGGACAACAGGTAGGCAGGCCTTCATAGGCACATAAATTCATAGGTTCATAGGAGACCAGTAGCCTAACAACACTAGGGTGTGCAGAAGCTTAGCTGTGTAAAAACACAAGTACCCTTATTGAGCATAGTTGGATGTTTGAGTTTAGCAGACCAAGGTTGTCAGCACCACTGACCGGCCCTGTCCATGAGGGAGCACACAATATTATATATTACTCTTTATAGTGTGGTTGATATACGTGTATAAAAAATACTAAGACCCAAGGGTTATACTACTTGGAGGGGGTACAGCACATGTATGTATTGTGAATATATATGATATATACTTAGAATGTGCCCTTAATTTGCAATGTTTCCACATGTACTTTTATGTCATACAAAGGAAATTAATAATAAAGACCAATAATAAAGCATCATATATACAGTTCCATAGAACCATAAGCAGCAGATTTCTGTGATGGTTAACAAAGTGTCCATTCACGTGAGTTACACCTGTTTGTGCTTAGGTAAGTAGTGAGCAAATGTGACCCACATTGCTTATGTCTGCCAAGCAGAATGCAACAGTGGCAAGCAATTTCATGTATAGGCAGTTGTGTTTTTCGCAAAAGTTAAAGCCATGCCGGTCAAGATAGCAGGAATACATTTACAGGACTATAGTGCACAGTATACCAGCAGTCATACATTTGATCATAAATGTAATAATACATAGATTACTGTAGCAGTAAAAATAAAACTATATGGAATATAGTGTATTTGAACCCAGGACAATGTGTATAGCAGTCCTACACTTACACCTGCTGCCATAAGAATGTCGAGGAAGCAGTTGTCTATGTTGCACTTCATTGTTGTAAACTGCAATGTCACAGCAGTAAAACAAAGAGTGCACACTCTGTACTAGAACCTAGTATCATCTGTACTCCATGCTGTGTTTTCACGATGGCCAAGGGTATTAATTGAATGTATATGGTTTCTTTTTTGGATGTCTTCTTCCTAGCTGGTCTGGGGTACTTTGCTCAAACAAGATAAACACAGCCATTCTCCACTTCCACTGTTTGCCCTATGTGGAGCATCACGCACAAAAGTGCAATTAAAAATGAGAAGAATAAGAAAAAACTTAGTAATGGACACAGATAAGTAAAATATGTGTCTGTTGTAACATGGTAAGGTTCTTTCTGTACAAATCCACCACTATTTACTTCATTACTGCACCAAGTTAAAAAATGCAAGGATATGCTATATTATTAAATAATACATTCTAGGTTCAGGACTTACCTTGCAAATGCAGCAGTTGATGCAATTTTATTTCAGGCCTAGAATTTCATTGTCTCTATTACCATGGTATTGAAGTATTCAGGAAAAACAGAATAGAGGCTACATGGATGCTTTATAGATTGTTGAATAGCCCCACTGTAGTGAAAACCACCTGCTTATGCTGTAATTAGCACCTATGAAAAACATCTGCTGCTTTACTGAATATATCAACTCTGTTGGTGCTCATTAGTGTGCAATGTGAACTTATGGGCCACTAGAAACACAGAAGCTGAAATAAGTTAAACACTGGTGATCTTGTTATAACTTTTCTCCATTCCTATGATACCGCACAAACGTGTAGCTCAAAAAGTAGAGGAAAGCTTGCAGGCTCTGTACTAGAATCCAGGACCTTCTATACTCTAGCCTTACATAGGCACATTCTACCGCAGGTATAGTTATGTGACAAGTACTGAGAATCCTGCATTTCATTTATCTGTTTCCCATGGTTGTGCTAAGTGCCACATCTTGCAAACAATGACAAAAATTAAAAAATACATTTTAACTTAAAGTGAACAAAGATGATACATGTTAAACAATAAAGAGGATGAAACAGAACTTGTCAATTGTGCATTGCTTACATGCACTTTTATACTTCCCAGACCTACATGTGCACCTCTGTAAGTGAAACCTGACACACCTCCCTGATGTCATCATTCACTGTTGCCATGCATTCAACACGAACACTGTGGAAGTGCCTACATGAAGTGCATATCCCTCCGCGGTGACAGTATTTTGGGATTCAGCAATTCTAATGAGTTTTGACCTCATTTGTATCTTCACTGACAGCCCTAAATCTACATGGCTGGTAACTGTGTAGGCAGGGAAACTGAAGAGCAGCCCGATGTTGTACACTCAAGAGAGGGTATTACTGCTGTATATATCTGCACAGAGGAATGCAGGTTTTGATACAATTTGACTGTATTCTCTCAGATGCATACTGCATATGCTTAGATGACAGTATGAATAGTATGTTTCATGGGGTTTACACTTTTAGCTGTCTACATTAGTTATGAGTACATTATTCATTCTGGGGTGGGGGAGCAAAGCTGCATTTATGTCATGGCACTTAAAAAGGTATTATTGCATCAACCATGTCTGATAATGTCATAAAGTGTGTGTGGGATTACATGTTACAGTCTGTTCTGCACAAATCTACAGACTTTTACTTGGTCTTATTTCCATGTAGACTCATTTCCATGGCTGTATTTAGAAAACTTTTGAATATATGGCCAACATGAGCACGGAGTCTACATGGCTGGTTTACAGCTTGTTGAATTGCTCCACCATGTTGATTTGCTTCCTTAACCTGCAATTCAGCTATTGATGCTGTAGTTTGCATGCCACAGAAGTTTACATTTGCATGTAGGTGTGCACCGCTACATGGAGTTTACTGAATCTAAAACTATTCGTGGACATGTTTGCATCACCCCACTATGTGCACATGGTCAAAAATGACCGTGTAGGCTTTATTGAATGTCTTTATGTGTACATGAATGTAATATATCTTACAAATTTCCTGTTGAGTCATAGCAGTGCACATAAATGGAAGCAGAATAGAATGCATGGTGTATGATGTTCTTACTTAATAAAGCTACAATAATTCTTCTTTAAATAGTGTGACTATATAAAAACAATGCACCATGGTGGACTATGGAGTAATTCATATATTTACTCACAGTGGGTGGTACACAAATGTGCATATACCATTTTGACCAAATAATGACACAGACAGTAGATAAAATACGACTGCCAATTCCATGCCATAGCATAGTAGATCTGGTAGACATGCTTATTACTATATTTGCAAAGTTGCAAAAGCCCATAATGTAAGGCAGTTTAACAATTTTAAATGAGCTGTATCATTTGGATGCAAATACTGCAAGGCTGACAATGGCTCTATGGGACTGTGCAGGATTTTATCCATAATAAAGCCACAGTAGGAAAACATAGAAATTATCAGTCAGTGTTAAGAACTGCAAATGATTTTAAGGTCAGTGTTATAAATTCATCAGCTACCATTTATTGCAGCACTTTGGTGGTGGAGGAGGGTTGATTTCCAACTTCCAGTTATTCAACTGTATTTTCTTGGTGGTGGTGGGGGGGTTCAGATTCTTTTTGTTAATATCAGTTTTTATTTCTTCAGCTCACATACACCTTTTTCAAAAGACTAAGAAAACATTTCTTTCTTTTTTAGCCTTCTGTCAACAACTGTTTTCACCAGTGAAACAAAGAATTTGATTGATTAAGTAGATGTACTAGCACAATTGTCTATGCTAACTGATGTAGTACATAGTTTCAGTCATAGGGAGTAGTATGCAAGCAATGTGTGTGTGTGTGTGTGTGTGTGTGTGTGTGTGTGTGTGTGAGTGAGTGTTTCTTTCTTCCTTCCTTATTACTCAAAGAATATTCATCAATTCCCTAATTTTGGAGTTCAAAAAATTTTCAGAAGCCGAAGTATGGGAGACAGCAGATAGGGTCAGAAAAAAATGAACAAACATTTCCAAAGTTATGCTTGGCAATGACACTGGTATTTCAGTCTTGCTTTAGTGCTGATTACTGCATTCATTATTTATCTAGTATAAATGAGACATGCAAAAAATGTTTTTATGTTAATATATTGGACTAGATATTTTATAAGAAACTGACCATTTTTTTAAGCAGGACGCTCATAGAGGTCTAAAGTACCAGTAATTGTGTCACATAGAATTATTTCCAGGCTGGGATGAGATTCACTTGGGAATTTAGAATTTATCTGTATCCTGCAAATAACTATTATTATGGCTGTAAGAGTTGAAACATAATTTTTTCAAAGGTGTAAAATGTAACATATGCTCCAAATTCAAGGGTTCAGTCCTCACTTCCAGTCACTGTCTGTGTGAAATATTTCATATTTTCCACGTGTCTGTTCTAGGATTATCCCAGTATAGGCATCTTTGCCTCAGTGGGATTTGTACAGCTAATGAACTGAAATAAATACTGTAGTCTTGCTTTATCAAAGACACAAGTTATGGATAAAGTTTGCATTTCCGACACGTATATTTTCCTTCTGCCACTCCAGTTGTCTGATATCCAGCAATAGACAATGCTGCCTGCTTTTGAATGCTGACAATTTCTGTCTGTTTAATATTTTGAATTTCATTTTTTTAAATTCCTTCCATTTGTGCCATGCCCATAATGTAAGGCAGTTTAACAATTTTAAATGCGCTGTATCATTTGGATGCAAATACTGCAAGGCTGACAATAGTTCTATGGGACTGTGCTCTGGCTATGACCTTGTCCATTTGTTACACATTATTAGGTGAGACTTGGTTGCAGCCATGAGGGTTTTTCTGTTGTTTGACTTTAACTCCTCCCCAGTGGTGGACGTAAATGTCTGGTAGATGTTAAGACTTGCTATACATTCCCGTATGAGTTTGCACATTTATGCATGTGTTACACGAAGGCTATTATGCAAACATGGCTTGGCAGAGTCAAGCACATCTGTTTTGCTCATACACTGCATGCTCTGCACTGCTTTTTCTAGTAGATTTCAGTGTTACAGCTGCCTAGACCACCTTCTTCTCTGTTGGATGGGTGAGCAGATTCCCGTCCTCCATTATTATCTCCTCTTGCACTTGGGTCAGTAGCCAATCTTGAGTCATCTGTGTCACAGACAGATTTTTATGCTTCTGTGCATGGAGCCAGCCTGATTTAATTTAGTTCTGGCAGACTGCAAACTATATAACTGCATGATAACTTATCTAGCATGAAGGAATTCTGATATTATCACAGACATTGCTTTTTTACTGCTGCTGAGTGGAAGGATATGTTGAGCACTGCCTGTGAGTACTCATGAGAATGTGCACATATGATATACATATGCCCACCCATCTGGAATGCACCTGTTTCGGTTTATTTCAAGCAGCAATGAACAGCCTGAACTTTCTTTCTGAACTGCTACACCTTTTATTAAGTGTATGCTGTACAGCTGCTGCTTAGGTCAGATGCAATATACCACTGAAGAGAAAAAAAAAAAAAACAGGTATCTAGGGAATTCCTTTAACTCCAGCCAAAAATCTGGGAACAGAAGGGGAAAGAAATATAGTGAGATAAAAAAATAAACCATATGACATTGAAGAAGGCAGAAGTTGTCAATATTCACAAGCAGGCACCACTGTGTGTTACTGGATATGAGACAAACACAGGGGTAGTAAAAGTCTTATACTGGAGAATATGAGTCGCGTACATACAAACTCAGAATCATGCTATGTATCAAGAGGCCACCATATTCTGTTCATCCATAAAATTCTTCTCAGACATGCCATCAGAGTGCCTATGGAGTGCACTGGATAGAAAGTCATCCCTTATAGTGTATGTGGAGTATGGACATATTCAGAAAAAACAAGGGTGGGAGACATTTCCATTCTCCACTGCTGTTTGTCTTCATTAGGAGGGTAAAGTGCAGGTATCAGTGGGTTACAGAAGCAACCATCATCATGTATGCATGCACATCCAGGTTTCCCCTTGGCTATTGTGATACATGAAGAAAAATTGGAATGGATGAGTGTACTGCCCTATCATATGTTGCCACAGGAGGCCTCAGCAGTATCATAGAATGGACAGATGGATAGATAAAGTGCCAAACACTCTGTTATAGTAGCATTTTATATAAACAGAGACACTGTTTAAAAAAGCATTGTTGTTTTTCCCAATGTAGCTAGTTGGTGTCACTGGTAACTTATGCTTATGTACACATCTCTTGTTAGTGACTCTGTATGAATCAAAGACCTCAGGCTGATGTCTTCAACAACTCAGACTAGATGTGTTAAATCAAACTGAAAAATCGGTATAAATGAGAGTGAATAACAACATATAATTTTATTGTGATAAGCTTGTAGTTCTTAATATATACAAAGCAGGCATGATTCAAAACATTAGGACTGTACTAGGTAATGGGCAGTCCCTTGATTTCTTAGGACATAGCTATGCAGACGGTGATATGTAACTTCCAGATGGCCCTTTGTGTCGTCATACAATTACAAACATAAGAATAGTACAGTTGTCTGAAACTGATTTAGTGTTATAATTACAAGTTATTTTAAAAATGCAGCTTGATCTATTGTAGTAAACATGTTTTTTTTTAAATCAGACACCGCATTTCTAGAACTGTGAATGAGCTACTAACGTTATTTTTGAAAAAAGCTATAGGTTCATAAGTTCATAGGTGTGTACTAGGCTAATGGCCCTGGGGCCTTTACAAACCTAGCCCATAGAAGTGCCCTGGCATTTTGACACCCGTCGTTAGTTATCAGTGCCTCTATCTAGTAGAACCACTGGAGTGATCCCCTGGGTGAACTTTCTATTTCCCATCCACTCATCAAAATTTCTCTTGAAGAGGGCTAGTGAGGTGCTCTGCTTGACATGTATGGGAAGTCTATTCAAGAACATGGGCAGTCTCTGGGTTATGAAGCTGTCCCTCCAGCATATTCTGCTGATTGTGGTAATGAGGTTGAGGTCTCTGGAGCATGTGGTGCAGAGGGATTGGGATTTCTTTAGCTATAGCATTTCTAATAGAGCTGGGTCAAACATGGCTTTGTAAGTCAAACAGAGATCGCCTCTTAGTAGACGATATGAGATAGAGAATAGCTGGAGTTTTTTGAGTCTGTCCATGTAGGACATGTGTTTAAGACCTAGGATCCTCTTTGTGAGGTATTTTTGTGGCCTCTCCAGCTGTTGCCGGTGTCTAGTGAGATATATGCCAAATGGGGCATTATACTCTATGATTGGTCTAATGAGAGAAGAGTAGAGAGAAATGATGACCTCTTTCTTCCTGGATGCAAAACCCTTGGTAATGAGATGTCCCACATAGAAGGACTTTCTGACCATAGTGGCAATGTGGTGGTTGAAGCAGAGGTTGCTGTCAACATGTGTCCCCAGATGTTTCTTGAACAATAAGAGGTTGAAAGTGAATAAATGTGATACATAATTAGTTTTATACTTTTATACATTTTTGATAAGAAATATATTCTGATAAATTATGTTTATGGAGTAGTTATTATTATTGTTTTTGGTATATTGCACTTTAAGAATGTTCATCTTGTTTTTTAATTGATTAATTAGAAACAATTTTATTGGTTCTTTTTAATTGTTGTTAAATGGTATAAATGGTTGATATGATGTTCACAGTTTGTTCTGAGGAAGTTTTTAACAGACGGAAGCGAAGAATAACACTTTTTACCATTAAATCCCGCTTCTTGTCTTTGTTGTTACAAGCTTTGGTGATTTTGGTTTATTGGTGGTTTTTCCCTGTCTTGTTGTTTGGGATTGTTCTTCTTTTTTACTTTATTCAGCAAACTGTCATATGTAATGTTTGATAAAGCTTTTGTTTACTGGTTCACAATAACACAAAATAAGTTTTTCATAACAACATCCATCTGATTAACAAGCAAATAAATGAATGAATGAGAAATGCAAGGTCATATTTCAGTGATCCCCGCTAACATGCCAGAATTCTAGACTGCTCAGAGCAAAACCAAGCAGGGTCAAGCTGGATATTGATCATGATCTCATACTTGAGATAATGCCTAGACAATCACCCAGATTCGCTATTCTTCCATGCAGGACTAGCTGAGTCCTGCATGGAAGAGGCCGTTTAGGAGCAGTACTGCAGAGCGCCAGGCATATTAATGAAGGCATGCTGCCGGAGCTCCTAAACAGACATGGAGCATGTACGAGTGCAGGGGCCGTGTCTGAGAGCAAACCTCTCAGAGTATACATGCCCCTGCAAGCAAGAAAGCAGGTTAGCAATGAGAATGAATGAGACCACTCATAGGTGTTCGCACACCCCCAGCAACATCCCCCCAAGTTTATAAGAGCAATAGTTAAAACATAAACAAGCTATTTTTTTATCAAACAGATAAAATTTAACCATAGGTGTGTGTGTTTACTCATTGCTTAGCTATGTTTATTGCAGCAAGAGGATAAAAATCAAGATATATGCAAATGAAGCAGTACTGCAATAGTGTAGTGGGCAGAGTTTTTGTCTTATGAGCAGTCATTAGTGGTTCAAGTCTCACACAAATACATTCCATTTTCCATGTCAAATCACATAATGAACAATATTTGTTGTTGCATAACCTACTAAATAACATATATTTATGGACTGGAGTACTATATTAAATGCAGATGTGAGGTGTCATTGTCATAAAGTTGTAAAATCCACTGATAATCACAAGTGCCCTATACAGTATATGTACACAGGAATCAGGGATACAAATTGAAGATACAATGTGTAATGAATGATAAATCCATAGAGTGTCCAACTCCACAACCTTCCCAAGAACCATTATATATTACTGTCTAAATTACTGCGGAGTTAAGCAAGAGTAAGCATATTTAAGCAGTGGTAAGTGGGTTTAAGCCCGTTTGCACAGGGGTAAGCAATGTGCACACAGGTTAAGCAATATTGAAGCTAACTCTCTGTAAGCATATTTAACTGAAGGTAGGCACTGCTTACCTTCGCGCAAACCTGTACAAACCCACTTACAATTACTTAAAAGTGCCTTAATCATTCTGTATGCAACAGCTGCTGTTCTGCCCAGAAACAAAGTAAACAGCCCTTGCAGGTCTTGAACCCAGGACCCTGTACACTATAGTCACAGTTGTTAACCACTAAGCCATCACAGCAGTACATAAGATTGAGGTAACATCAAACAGATCCTCACTATAGGAAAATCAAACTTAACATGTGAAAGGAATCTAGATAGAGTTTTATGCTGTATAACCTACTACATAACAAAAATATCTGAACTGGAGTACTGCATTAAGCTTAGATGTGAGGTGTGATTGTAATCATCATCATCATCATCTTCTTTCGGCTGTTCCCGTTAGGGGTCGCCACAGTGGATCATCTGTTTCCATTTCTTCCTGTCCTCTGAATCTTGCTGTATCACACCAACCACCTGCATGTCCTCTCTCACCACATCCATAAATCTTATCTTAGGCCTTCCTCTTTTCCTGTTACCTGGTAGCTTCATCCTTAGCATCTTTTTCCCAATATACTCAGCATCCCTCCTCAGCACATGTCCAAACCAACATAATCTTGCCTCTCTAGCTTTGTCGCCAAACCTTCCAACCTGGGCTAATCCTCTAATATATACCTATTCCTAATCCTGTCCACCCTCGTTACACCCAGTGCAAATGTTAACATCTTTAACTCTGCCACATCCAGCTCTAACTCCTGCCTTTTTGTCAGTGCCACTGTCTCCAACCCATATAACATAACTGGTCTCACTACCATCTTGTAGACCTTCCCTTTCACTCTTACTGGTACTCGTCTGTCACAAATCACTCCTGACACTCTTCTCCACCCACTCCATCCTGCCTGTACTCTCTTCTTCACCTCTCTTCCACACTCACCATTACTCTGAACTATTGATCCCAAGTACTTAAACTCATCCACCTTCACCACCTCTAGTCCTTGCATCCTCACCATTCCTCCATCCTCCCTCTCATTCACACACATATATTCTGTCATAGTCCTGCTGACCTTCATTCTTCTTCTTTCTAGAGCATATCTCCATCTGTCCAGGGTCTCCTTCACCTCTTCCCTAATCTCACTACAGATCACAATATCATCTGCAAACATCATAGTCCACAGGAACTCCTGTCTGATCCTGTCTGTCAACCTGTCCATCACCATTGCAAATAAGAAAGGGTTTAGAGCTGATCCTTGATGTAATCCCACCTCCACCTTAACCGCATCCATCACTCCCATCACAGACCTCACCGCTGTCACACTACCCTTGTACATATCCTGTACCACTCTTACATACTTCTCTGACACTCCCGACTTCCTCATACAATACCACAACTCCTCTCTAGGCACTGTTATATGCTTTCTCTAAATCTACAAAAGCACAATGCAACTCCTTCTGACCTTGAGGTGTGATTGTAATAAAGTGTTGAAATCCCCTAATAAACACAAGGACCCCATACAGTGTATGTACAGAAGAATCATGGATACCAAACACATATATAACATGTAATGAATAATAAATCAATGCCAAACAGCAAATAGTATGCAAATTAAAAATTAAGCAACACTAAGCATTGCGCAGCCCAGCTTAGTATGTGTAAGCAATGTGTAGGCCAGCTAAATCAGTTTGCTCGTTGGTATATCTCATTAAGCAATGCCAACCTCAGGTAAGCAGTTTTGCCCATAGCTTAGTATTTTCAAAACCGTCCAGTCATGGCAAAGTGTGGGAAATCGGACCTATTTATACCCAGCAGGCAGGAATATATCTCATAACTGGTTGCAGCTTCCTCCTGTAGGCAGTATGTCTGGTATGGGAGAGGGTGTGCACTTTCAGGCACAGTGCTGGGTCATCCAGGAGTCCAGAGTCAAGGAAGGACCCCTTGTTAAAGTCCATGACCAGAGACTGCTGCAGGGCCAGTACCAGGGTTCCCAGTACAAAGTGAAAGCCTGGGACTATCTCGCCTGTGACCTCACCAGTGCCACTAGCATACCTCGAACTAGTGAGCAGGTCAGGCATCACTATGCTGACCTGAAGCAGAGAAAGAGGGATCTCTTGGATCAGTGGATCCAAGAGACTAGGAGGATGGGGGATGTCCCAGCCATATATAAGTATCAGTCCACTACCTGTTTAATAATTGCCAGCTCATGTATATTATGGATAGATATGGCTAAATATTCCTCTTATGTCTTTCACAGTGGCTGATGAGCGGGCTGCGAACCAGGAAGCCCATGCCTGTAGATTGCAGTGGTTGCGATGCAAGGTAGGTTAGTAATACTTTTGCATGTACTGTCATAAGAAATAAATATAAAAGTAGTAGTAAGTTACTCGCCTGTATAAAACCTGTATTGTTTAAGGCATGTACTGCATACACCAGAGAATATGCCAGGAAGAGTCTCATATAGGTTGTATGTAAATAAAAGCATAATAGCCTGACAATAAAGGTCTAACTGCTGGACTGCATGTGTTTACTCTGGTATCATATGGTAATGTAGAGTTGCAATCTATTAATAGTAGTGTTGTATTAAGCACTGTTACCCACACTGTGCTACATAAATACAATGTGTAGGAATGTCTGTATCTACTGTTGTAATCACAAGAGGTCATATAGTCCAATTGAGAGAGCCTTAGACAGAAAACAGTGGCAAGATAGACAACATAAACCAAATAATACACTCAACTGAGAGGTGAACTGTTGTATTTTTAGCACACACAGCCATGGTTCGAATCCTGGGAGTGGTAGTAGGCTGTATGCAGAATCATACCCCACAACTGTACAGATATGTCCAGAATGTCCAGTTAATTGGCTCATATCCGCTGCCTGTCACCCTGTCCCCCCTGGCAAATCAGTGGGATGATCCCAGATGTTTAGGCAGCAAATAAGAAATACAAGTGATTGTCAGACATCTATAAGAACAAACCTGTCACTCTAGCAACTCCCCAAAATGTTATGAGAGTAATAAGCCAAGTATGTCCCATCTCCACTCCCATGTTGTGAAGCTGTGACCAGAGTGTGTGCAGTAACAGAGTGAGATGTATGTGCATAATACTGATGTGGAATCTGGTAATATGTGTGGCAACATTCAGGTGGTGCTAACAAACATTGCCCCCACAGGTCTGTCAGATACGAAAACTGTGCCTAGAAATAAAAGATTGATATCCTGTACTGGTACTGTTTACTCTGATATTGTGTGGCATTGTTAGTGTTGCAGTTGCTCTGAATAATAAGGTATTACTTATCACTGTCACCTACACTGTGCTACATAATAAAACTGTCTAGGAATTCCTGTATAAGAATGTTGTAATGCCAAGGTCAGATTGTAAAACCACAGGAGACTTATAGACAGAAATCAGAGAAGAGATACACAGCAATATCTGTATAGCACACTCAACAGTGATGGACACTGTTTTATTTCTAGAGACACAGCCATGGTTCAAATCCTGGGAGTGGTAGTAAGCTGTATGCAGAATCATACCCCACACGTGTATAGAATTGTCCAGAATGTCCAGTTAATCAGCCCATATCTGCCGGCTGTTACCCTGTCCCCCTGGCATATCAGTGTGCTAATCTCTGACATATAGGCAGCATTTCATGTCATATAACTGACTGTCAGGCCTGTACATATTTGGAAAATGCCAATGAAAACAAACCTGTCATTGTACAACTCACCAATGGATTAAGAGGGCAATAGTCAAAATATGTCCTGATTCACCTGCACGTGGTCAAGACATTCCCAGAGTGTGTGCAATAAGAGATGGACAGGTATGTGCATAACATCAACCTGGAATCTGGGAATATGTGTACAAACAGTTAGGTAGTGTTACCAAACAATACCTCCACAGGTATACCAGGTGAGAGGTGTATACTGCAGGTAAAACTCAGTTCATGTATATAGTTGTCTACATCCATACCACTGTCAAACTAAGGCCATAGGATAGTGTACTAATACCTGTAAGGTACAGATCACAGTACTGACTAGGAAAGTAATGAGAACTTCAGGGATATACTACTTGTTAATTGACATCCCCCCCCACACCATATCTGCAACAATAAACTAAATACACAACTCAATCGGTATGTGCTCCATTAAATCTACTGTTGGGACATATGTTCCATTGTTTGATAAATACTTAAATCTGTTTCTATGCATGTGCCATGTTAAAATATTCCCACATTGGTGGCATGCTGCCATCAATGTACCTGCATGCTGTTGTAATGGCCACTGTGGTACATATATGCATGTGTTCTATTTGCTATGCAACTGTTCCATATCTGGTGTTTTGGTTTAATGGAAATATGTATGCAAGCTGTTATACCTAATCATGGAATGTGTTGACTATTACTAACCCGCATATGTTGTAAAATTGAAACACCATAGCACGTTTGGGAAGGCCGGTCCCAGCGGAACCATCTGTCCTACCTCATCTGGCCGTGGCACTGGGTACCAGCGCATCTGGGGCCCACACTGGGACCTCCTTGTCTGCTGGTCCTGCACCACCTTTTGGTGGAACCGCCTCAGGGGATGGTGCTCACCCCCCCGGGAGCAGGTGTGGACAGGACACTGTCACCTGTTGCCAGGTCCGGGGCTTGGTGCGTAGTGAGCTCCGCAGGGAGTTTGGAGATCTACTATGCCAGCTTGAGGGCCGCGTGTCGCAACTAGAGGCCCTCCTACTCATCCCCCAGCACAGCCACCTTCGGGCTGTGAAGGTGCAGTGGTGACCTCAGTCCTACTGTATCCACTAGGGGGCTCATGGGCTTCCGAATTCCAAACACCCCTCCCCATCAAGGTGTTTACCCCCCCACATGTGTCATATACTGCCCCTGTATGCTTTCTTGTCTGTCCTGTCTGTTATCCTACCCAACCTACCTCCCCAAATATACCTACTATCCCTCCCCAACATCCCACTCTCACCTGAAAAAAAAGGGCAATCTGTTCCCAAAAAAAAATCTCGCCCCATACATAGCTGTCCATTTTGAACATGTGTCCACTGGACACATGTACTCTGGTCTAACTGACTTCACAACATATTATTGTTGTCCTCACCCATCTCTTAGGGGTTTGAATGATCAAATCTATCTCCAAATTCAGTGTATATGCACATATGTTGCTGTAGAAGAAATGGGCAGCTATGGACCTTCCTCACACCCGTCCTGCACATCCCTAGCTATTTTACCTACTGTCTTTCCCTTTTTGGGCCCCTTTCTCAACACTTTCCTGTTAACCTTTTTTCATTTCTTTTAAAGAAATTAGTGCAGGGGTAAGTGGGAGTAAGCACTTTTAAGCAGCAGTATGTGGGTTTAAGCTTGTTTCCACGGGGATAAGCAATGCCTACACAGGCTAAGCAATTGAGAAGCTAAATCAGTATAAGAAACTTTAACCAGTAGTTATCATTGTTTACCTCCCTAAAAACCCACTTACAACTGCTTAAAAGTGCCTTAATCACTCTGTATCTAACGACCCTTGTTCTGCCCAGCAACAAATCAACAGCCTCTGCAAGTCTTGAATTCAGAACCTTGCACACCATAGCCAAAGTGATTTGTCACTAAGCCATATCAGCTATCCATAACCCTGATGTTTTCACAAACATATCATCCAGCACAGTCATTCAACAGTAGAAAAAATGTATTTATATATGTAGATGTATGTGTGTGTGCGTGTGTGTGTGTGTGTGTGTGTGTGTGTGTGTGTGTATATATATATATATATATATATATATATATATATATATATATATATAAATATCTATTTTATATATACATATATATATATATATATATATATATATATACTTCTGTGGTTCTGCTTGACAGGGGCGGAGGAGAATAATTTTCTTGGGTGGCAAAAGCCAGGGTACCTTTTTGGCTAGGTTTGTATAGGCCCCAGGGCCAATAGCCTAGTACCTACCTATGAACCTATGAACCTATGTATATATATATATATATATATATATATATATATATATATATATATATAAATATGTGTGTGTGTGTGTGTATGGATCTAGGGCTTTTGAATGAAAGTTCAAAAGCCCAAATCCAAAACCACTGAACACACTTTAACGAAAGCGCTTTCATTGAAAAAGTGCTTTCGTTAAAGTATGCTAAAAAAAAAAAAATGAAATCTACTTGAATGCAAGGGGATAAGCCCCCCTGCAACCCCCATGTGGGAGGGCTGTGCCCTCACACCCCCTACTTTAATATTCTCACTCTGACATCGCACTACAGAGAGGAAATTTTCCCTTACCGCACCGTAGTAGGACAGGAACAACAAGCATACTTAAGCGAAAGTGCTGCTTCGGTGCTCACCAAATTAGGTTTCAGTGAAAGATGCAGTCAAGCATCTGTACGGATCCCATATATATATATATATATATATATATATATATATATATATATATATATATATATATATATATATATATATATATATATATATATATATATATATACATATGCATACATCTATATATATATATATATATATATATATATATATATATATATATATATATATATATATATATATATATATATATAGATGTGTGTGTGTGTATATACATATATATATATATATATATATATATATATATATATATATATATATATATATATATATATATATATATCTATATATATATATCGGTTCATAGGCAGGCACTAGGCTATCGGCCCAAGGGCCTACATAAGCCTAGCCAACAAGGTTCCCTGGCTTACGCCAGCCAAGAAAGTTATTTTCCTGTGCCACTGTCGAGCAGAGACACAGAAGTGATCCCTGGGGTGTATTTCCTATTTCCCATCCACTCATCAAGATTTTTCTTGAAGAGTGCTAATGAAGAACTTTGCTTGACATAGATGAGTAGCCTGTTCCAGAGTATGGGAAGTCTCTGGGACAGGAATCTATCCCTCCAGCATGTCCTGTTTATTGTGGTGACAAGGTTTAGGTCCCTAGAGCATATAGTTCGGAGGGATTGGGATTTCTTTAGGTGTAGCATGTCCAACAGCTCTGGGTTTGACATAGCTTTATATGTTAGGCAGAGATCACCTCAGAGTAGGCGATATGCTACAGAGTAAAGCTGGAGTTTTTTGAGACGGTCAGTGTAGAGCATTTGTTTTAGGCCAGCAATCCTCTTTGTGAGGTACTTCTGTGGCCTTTCCAGCTGCTGCAGATGTCTTGTGAGGTAGATTCCAAAAGGGGCATTGTACCCTATAATGGGTCTAATGAGTGTCGAGTAGAGAGGAACAATGACCTCTTTTTTCCTGGATGAGAACCCTTTTATGATGAGGTGTGCCATGTAGAAGGACTTCCTGACTACTGTGGCGATGTAACTTTCAAAGGAGAGATTGCTGTCCACCTGGGTCCCAAGGTCTCTTATCACACATTTGGTGTTAAGTAGATTGCTGCCTATGTGGTAGTTCATGGGTACAGAGTTTTTACCAAAGGGGATCATACTGCACTTTTTGGCATTGATCTTGACGCCATGGCTCTGACACCAGGCATCTGTTCATAGGTTCATAGGTTCATACTAGGCTATCTGCCCTAGGGCATTTATAAGCCTAGCCAGAGTGTGTTTGGCTTTCGCCACCCATTTTAAATTAATTTTGCTATGCCCTTTTTTGAGGTTAGTATACTGTGCCTCTGTCTAACAGTGACACAGAAGTGATACCCGGGGTAAACCTACAATCTCCCATCCACTCATCAAGATTCCTCTTGAAGAGAGTCAATGAGGGATTCTGCCTAACCTGGACTGGGATTTTATTCCAGAGTGAAGGGAGCCTCTGGGTTATGAATCTGTCCCTCCAGCATGTCTTATTTATTTCAGTGCTGAGGTTCAAGTCTCTCGAGCGTGTAGCTCAATGAGATTTGGATTTTCTGAGGTGCAGCATGTCCATTAATTCCAGGTTGGACATGGCTTTATACGTCAGGCACAGATTGCCTCTTAGCAGGCGGTATGCCACTGAGTAGAGCTGGAGTTTCTTTAACCGGGCAGCATATGGCATCTGTTTGAGCCCTTTGATCCTCTTGGTGAGGTACTTTTGGGGTCTTTCCAGTTGCTGCAGGTGTCTGGTAAGGTACATCCCAAAAGGGGCGTTGTACTCAATTATGGGCCTGATGAGGGATGAGTAAAGAGGCACGATGACCTCTCCTGATCTAGATGTGAATCCCTTCATGATTAGGTGGGCTATATAAAATGTTCTTCTAACCACTTTGGCCACGTGGTTGTCAAATGAGAGATTGCTATCAACTTGGGTCCCCAGGTCCCTAATTACTTCTTCTGTACTTAATGGATTACCACCTATGTGGTAATTTGTGGGCACTTTGTTTTTGCCAAAGGGGATGACTATACACTTTTTGGCGTTTAGCTTGAGGCCATGGCTCTGGCACCAGTTGTCTGTTTCTATGAGGCCCTTTTGGAGGATGCTTGTGTCGGCTGGAGAGTCGATTATGGCGCCCAGTTTGCAGTCATCTGCGAACTTGGTCAGCCACAGTCCTTCCGTGTTGGCCTGTACCTCTGAGAGATATATACTGAACAAGAGAGGTCCCAAGACTGAGCCTTGTGGGATGCCACTTGTAACTGGTTTGGAGTCTGACATGGCTCCAGCAATTCTAACCATGTGGGTTCTGTCCTTGAGCCAGTTTGCAACCCATCTAGTGACATAGGGGTTTATATTTAAGCTGGTGAGCTTATCTATAATGCCCGAGTGGGGTATTGTATCGAAGGCTTTTGCGAGGTCCAGGTAGGCTGTGTGGACCACCTTCCCCTCATCAATGGCCTTGGTGACTGTTTCAAAGAAACCGACCAGGTTTAAGAGGCAGGGTCTGCCCTTAACAAAGCCAAACTGGGTAGGATCCAGTGTCTGTAGGTCCCCAATATCTTTATTTATGAGGTCCATGATGATCCTTTCCATAGCTTTGCAGACCAAGCTAGTCAGGCTTATGTGGCGATAGTTTCCAGGATCCATTGAGGCACCACCTTTGTGGAGAGGGACCACTGTTGCTGTACACCACTCTTTGGGTACATATCCTGTAGTAAGGCTGAGATTGAACAGTAGTTTTATGTTTGGGTTTAGCTCTTCTTGGAGTTCATGTAGGATGCAGCCCGGGACACCGTTTGGTCCCATTGATGCTGTGTTTTTTGCTTTGGAGAGGGCGGCTCTTACCTGAGCATCTGAGATGTCAGGGGGGCAGCACTCTGCTGCGATAGATATTTGCCCTTTTGGTGGGGAGTTTGCTGAACCTGTCAGCTAGGATGTTGGCAATGTCTGTGGGTTCAGTGTATTTTTTGTCATTTTGGACTAATTCTGAGCATATCTGGGAATTCCCACCCAGGTTCCTAACATAACTAAAGAAATCCTTGTGATTATCCTTAGTGTCCTGTGCAATTTTTCTCTTGAAGCTGGCCTTAGAAGATTTTATGAGTGCCTGTAGTTTTTTGCTAATACTGATCAGAGATGCCTTCCCTTTTTTGGATTTTGCTCTATCATGTAGTAGCTTCCTCCTTCTATTGTATAGTTTGTTTATGGCTGGGGTCCACCAGACAGGACGTCTGCCTTTGGAGGATTGGGTCTTGGTTTTATTTGGGATTGCATGATCCATGCATTCCTGAAGGTGTTCATAGAATGCGTTTATAAAGGATTCTGCGGTCTGGGCCGTATTTTCCACAGGCCCGGGGGCTTTGAAGGATTCCACCTCAGTTTTGAGGAGTGTGAAATTTGCTTTAGAGAAGTTTTTCACTGTGGTTTTCTGGGCAGGGGGTGGGGTCGGGATGTGAATATCCAGTGAGATTAGTTTATGGTCTGATCTTACCAGTGAGGGATACACTTCTGGTCTGGAGCATAGAGTCCCCCCATGTTGGTGATGATCAGGTCCAGTATGTTTTCCCCTCTTGTGGGAGTGGTAACAAGTTGTTCCATAGCATTTGAGTTTATAAATTCTAGGAACCTTTGGGCTAGGGTGTTGAAGCTAGAGTAATGCTCCCAGTCTATGTTTGGGTAGTTGAAGTCGCCTAATATAATGGTGTTTGGAGAGACCTTCATATTTTCCATTGTTCTTAGGAAGGCCGAGTGGGGTTCCTGGGTTTGGGAGGGTGGTCTGAAGCAGGCTATAAACTGGAAGGCAGTTTTACCCACTGTTAGTTGCACATGGATAGTCTCTGATGCTTCGTGCTGTGCCACCAACCTGGAGGTGTGGGTATCTTTGACGAATATTGATAGTCCCCCTCCTTTTGTGGTTTGGTCCAAGTTTTGGGGCCAAAAAGCATGGTATGACCTTGTAGTGCTGGGGTGCTCTCGGGAGCCTTGAACCAGGTTTCTGTTACTGCACAGATATCGATGTTCTCCATGCTAAGGAGAGTTTTGAGTGTGTGCATCTTGAGGTTTAGACTTCTGGCATTGAGTAGCATTACTCTTAGTTTCTTATCCCTTGTGATACCTATGGAGGTGGGTTTGTCTTTTGAACCTTACCTAAAAAAGGCACTATGGGGGTAGCAAGAGCCTTTGCCAATATCCGAAAGCCCAGGGGTGACAGGTGCAAGCCATTCCTAGCGAAGCATCGTGGCTTGTCGAGCATGTCATCCCAGGCTGACAGGCATTGGATCCCCTTTGAATGACACCAATTCTTAAGCCAATTGTTGAAATTGATCATCTTGTCTTCATATTGTGGCATCATTCTTGGTGAGGGTAAGATGCTACTCAAGGTCAGGGTCATACCAGCCTGGGCTACATGCTCAGAGAGCTCCTCTATGTCTCTTTTCATGTAGTCCAGGGAGGTACATCTCAGGTCATTCACACCAGCATGGACAATGACTGAGTCATATTTGTACTTGCCTTGGAGTGACCTGAGTGCTTGTGTTATGTGGCGGATCCTAGCGCCCGACAGGCAGCTCACCGTGACCTTCTCCTTGTTCAGCCTGGTGAGCGGGACGTCAGTGTGCCTGACGATAGAGTCACCTATTACAAGTGTATCAGGTGTGTTGTTTAGCCTTAAGGGCTGTGACTGTTCGGCACACTGGCTTTGTGAGCTATATGTTGCACGTGTTTTGTTTTGGGGTAGCAGTTGCTTGGGTGTCTGCTTTGGAGGTCTCTGCTGCTTAGGCAGATTTTTATTTAGAGCCTCCAAGTATGTTTTTGTGCGTTTATGTGTTTGGTTTGCTGTCGTGGTAGGTCTATGTGAGACTGGAATTGTAGTGAGTGTGGTTTCCTTCTCCTGCTGACTGGTTACGCCAGTACTGAGTTGAGAGAGCTTAGCCTCCAGTTTGGCTATATGGTTGCATCTCCCACATGTGCTGGAATTTGTTGGGAGGAGGAGAGGGTTGTCTGTGTACATGAGACAGTTGTAACATTGCCTCAAGATTTCCAGATTCACCAGCTGGACCGGAGAGGAGATTGACAACTGACCTTTGGACATGCTAGAATAGTATTGGGAATTCCTTTATAATTGAAAAAAAGGGCCAATGGGGAACAAGGTACTCAAGGGGAGTTTGTGAGGTTGTAGTGCTTTTAATTTTTTAGTGCTGACTTAGTGTGCAAGTGCCAGGTAACTTAAATGCAATGTGTTACAGGTAACTTAAATGCAAAAATGACAAACAGTAACTTTCTTTCAAGTGAAACAAGGAAATAAGTACAGTAAGCAATGCAGATATCACTAGGGATCCACAGAAGTGCTGAAAAGCCGCGTTTTAGGTGGAATTAGCATTTCAGGGAAATAACAAGCAAGCAAACAAACAACAAACATACAAACAAAGCTAGATTCAGCAGGCTTGGATCTAGTATATGCTACAGCAAACAAGGTGCACCAATTTCAGTAAGAAGCAGTTCAAATATGCAGGCACTATAAGCCTTTAACCAGAAATTCCCAGCTCAGAAGGGCAGAGTCCAGCCTCTCCTCCCACAAGAGTGCAGACCACGAACCTTCTTAATGTAAAATAACTGGCCTGAAGCCCAAGTGCTTAAACCACAACTAATACACTTTTAGAATAACAGACACTGAGCCCTCAATCAGCAGTTCCCAGCTTAGAAGGATGTAAGCTACCTGTCCTGCCACCTGATGATAGCTACACTTTAATCAAGTTACTACCAAGCAGTAATAAATACAACTGAATACTTTAAAGAATGCCAGAATTAGTGCTTAATTTATACAAACAAAGCTAGATTCAGCAGGCCTGTATCTAGTCTATGCTACAGCAAACAAGGTGCACCAATTTCAGTAAGAAGCAGTTCAAATATGCAGGCACTATAAGCCTTTAACCAGAAATTCCCAGCTCAGAAGGGCAGAGTCCAGCATCTCCTCCCACAAGAGTGCAGACCATGAACCCTCTTAATGTAAAATAACAGCGAAGTCCTTCTGCAGGATGTCCACATCATTTGGGGACTTGACTATGGCTCCTAGTTTGCAGTCATCTGCGAACTTCATTAGCCAGAGGCCTTCTGTGTTAGCCTGTACTTTAGAGAAGTAGATACCAAACAGGAGAGGTCCCAGGACGGAACCCTGTGGTACTCCACTTGTCACTGCTTTGAGGTCAGATCTGGAGTCTGCAACTTTTACAGTGTGTGTTCTGTGAGTGAGCCAGTTGGCAACCCATCTTGTGACATAGGGATTTATACCTAGTTTAGTGAGTTTAGCTATAATTCCAGAATGGGGGATGGGGTTGAAAGCCTTGGCGAGGTCAAAATATGCTGTGTTAACCACCTTACTCTCATCTACGGCTTTGCTGACTGCCTCAAAGAAGTCGATCAGGTTCAGGAGGTATGATCTGCATTTCACAAACCTGAACTGGTTGAGATCCAGCGTTTGGAGGTTACCAATGTCTTTGTTTATGAGTTCCATGATGATACGTTCTATGGCCTTGTAGACCAGGCTCATCAGGCTAATAGGTCGATAGTTGCCGGGATCAGTGGTGGCTCCCTTTTTGTGGAGTGGGATAACTGTTGCTGTGCGTCATTCAGTGGGCACAAAGCCTGATGCGAGGCTGTTATTGAACATGGTGCTTAAGTGGGGAGCCAGTTCATTCTGAAGTTCATGTAAAACGCAGCCTGGGATGTTGTCCAGTCCCATGGATGCTGTGTTTTTGGATTTAGAGAGTGCAGCTTTTACCTGCATAGTTGTGATTACAGGGACTCTGCATTCTTCCTGTATAGATATGGGCCCTTTAGGAGATTGGGGGGGGGGGTGAAGTTAGCACTGAACCTATCTGCCAGGATGTTGGCAATATCAGTTGGTTCTGTAATTTTTGTGCTGTTGTGCTGTAAATCAGAGCAGATCTGGGTATTGCCATCAAGATTCTTGACATAGCTATAGAATGCTTTGTGGTTGTCCTTAGAATTAGTGGCGATTTTGTTTTCATAGCTAGCTTTGGAGGATCTTATGAGGATCTTACATATATATATATATATATATATATATATATATATATATATATATATGGGTTCACTTCAGTTCACTGAACTTTCAATTCACTGACTTTCATTTCACTGACACCATTTCACTGAAATTCATTTCACTGAAAGTTCATTTCACTGACAAGTATTATTACATAGTAAATGGAATATGCCCCCTTCCCCACTTTAGTGCGACCCTGGAGTTAGAATATATAGTTGGGTGGGTGAGCGCAGCCCCACTTACTTTTCTTTTACTAAGCAATATTATATCAAAACGTAAGAATATCATATGAAATGAAGTGGGCCCCACACCCCCTGATGTGGGGGGCTCTGCCCCCCACACCCCCCCAACTATATATTCTAACTCCAGGGTCGCACTACAGTGGGGAAGGGGGAATATTCCATTTTATTGCTAATAATAGTTGTCAGTGAAATGAACTTTCAGTGAAATGAAGTTTCAGTGAAATGAATTTCAGTGAAATGGTGTCAGTGAAATGAAAGTCAGTGAATTGAAAGTTCAGTGAACTGAAGTGAACCCATATGAACCCATATATATATATATATATATATATATATATATATATATATATATGAATGAACTACACACAAACCAAAACTAAGTAAAAAACACCACCGAACATGCACAGCAGGACGATTAGAACCAAAGCAAAGAACTTCTTTTACGCGTTTCGTTCAAATTTAATGTGAACATGAACTTCATCAGAAAAGCTCTTCACTACATACACACCTGTTTAAATACTGTTACATTAAGTCACATGACTATAATTAACTTCAAATATCAGTGAAAACACTTAATAAGAACAAATATTTATAAAAATGCTTCAAATAGTTATATTAGTAAAATAAAATAAAATAAAATAAATTCAAATTCTATGCATTTGTAAAAAACATTTGATGTTAATAACATCATTGAGCCCAGGATAACAATCTGCTTTCAGTATTGTTTGCCACAACGCTTCTTTGCACTCCAAATAAACCTTATAGTTCCCCGAAAATGTATCAGATTTTACTTGTTCTATCACTGAAAATCTAAACTTTTTAAAGTCAGTACATGTTCCTGCGTGCCTAGCAAGTGCGTTAGACTGGTCCTTTTTCTTAATAGCCAAGTTGTGTTCGTATATTCGTTTGTGCAATGCCCTGATGGTTTTTCCTATATAAAATCCTTCACAGGAATCACACATAGCCAAGTAAACCACATTATGTGATTTACATGTATAGTGCCCCTTACTATATATAAATCTATTTTGGTGTTTCAAATAATTAATACTGTTGCCTGAGATGAACCTACATTGTCTGCAACTGTTGCATGAGAAAGTTCCCAACCGGCAATTCTCATTGTTTGTTTACTTGATGTTCTCTACAATAGATTTAATATTAGTAATTTTCTTATAAGTAAATAATGGAACCTTACCAATAATGGAACGTAAGTCATTGTTACCATATATGACTTTCCAATTCTCCAGCATGATGTTTCTTACCAAATTCATTTCGTTGGAAATTGGAATAGGAAAAGCTAACCTAAATTCATTTACCTGACCTATACAGTTCTTCTGTTGTTTATTATTACTTGTATGACCCAGGTTAAAGTGACCCAAAATTGGACGTGCTACGTCCAATCTAAGGGCCAGTACTTCTTTGAAAATTTTACTGACCCATACTTTGTCATAACCTCTGTTTTCAAAAAACACTGACAATTTGTCAGCCTCCTTGCCAAACAGGTTGTCATTGCTAGTTAATCTACTCAAACGGATGAACTGTCCCTTTATTACTCCTCTTTTCATAAATAGGGGATGCAAACTGTCACGATGTAAGTATTGGTTGACGAAACTAGATTTCCTGTAGATGTTACTCTCAATTTCATGTGACTCTGAATTTATGTTTAAATGTAAATCCAAAAAGTTAATACTGTCACCAAAATGTCCCATAGTAAATTTGAGAAACTGTGTAGATGTATTTAAATGTTCTAAAAATTCAAGAAAAGTATTTTCGTCTCCATTCCATAGGAAAAACAAATCGTCAATGTATCTTTTATAAAATACAATGTGACAAGCCAAAGGATGAGAATATAAACATTTAGTTTCCCACATAGCCATGACTAAATTAGCAAAACTTGGGGCAACTCTGGAACCCATCGCTACCCCCGATACTTGCTGAAAATACATATTGTCAAATGTGAAGAAATTATTTTCAAGAATAATGTCCATCAAACCACTAATAGTGTTCACTAAATTGTTCTCCATGTTAGTGTAAGTACTTAAATATTCCCTTAGATATTCAACTCCAATGTTTTGATTAATGCAAGTGTATAAGGAAACTACGTCTAGACTAGCAAAAACAATATTAGACATATTGACTTGAAGTTGACCTAACAACTCTAACAAATGCCATGAGTCTCTAAGATATGATCTGGTTGTTTGTACCACTGGATTAAGTATCTTGTCTAACCAAAATGCAATATATTCTGTTTTCGCACCACTTGCTGAAATAATAGGTCTAAATTTCAAATCACTAGAAGATTTATGAAGTTTGGGTATACCAAAAATGTTGGCCAACTTAGGATATTCGTTGCTCAAAAAATCATATGTCGAAACGTCTATATTATCTTGAGAAAAAAGATCAAACAAAATTAGATCTTATTTTCCTAAAACATTCCAAAATATGATCTTGTGTAACTATCCTATAGCATTCCTGATCACTTAATAAAGAAAGCATAGCCATGTTATAATCTTTGACATTCATGATGACTATCGTACCCCCCTTGTCAGCCTTTAGAATTCGCCATTCTGGTTTATTAACTATATACTCTAAAGCAGTACGTTCATCAAACGTTAAATTGTAATCCTGATCTAGTTTGTAGTTACCCATGTTTCTAAACTCCTGCTCACATAAGTTTCCATACACTGCCAAAGTGGAGTTCAATAAGGGATTGTATGTACTTTTTTTCTTACACATAGTGGTCTCAGGACTAACTTGCATTACACCATCAAATATGTATTTTAAATTCAGTTTCCTAAGATATAACTTGAAATCTATTATAAGCCTAGGAACATTCACACTGTTTGAAGGAATAAAAGAAAAACCTTTTTGAAATACTGTCACAACATTAACAGGTACAGTTTCTTTAGTTAAATTTAAAACACTAATATCCAAGTTCAGTTCTTTTTTCGGTTCTTCCCTTTCCCTTTGTTCCTTGTCTGTACTTTCCCTGACCATCTCGGAACTTTGGTGTTCCCTGATTTGTCTCTCAAAAAAGGAACATTTTTGTTTCCATTAGAAACCGCTTGGGCAAAAGAAGTGTTAACAGTATTATTATTGCTTTCACAGGAAATGTTATTACAAGGAATAATATTACTGGATGTACTTTGCTCCACTAATACTTCATTGTTAACAACCTTATCTTGTTGACCAGATGAAAAGTTATTGTCAGTACAAACATTGCCATCAACCCCCTCAGAGGTCTTTTTCTTAATTGGATAAGCGTTGTTGTTGTTGTACACAGTAATGTCCCTTTGTAATTTTTTCCGTTTTCTTTCGACAATTGAAGCTCTAACTCTGTCAAGTTTGGCATTAATACCAAAATAGAGAGTCGCTAGTTGAGTGAAAACAACAGAGCCCCTAATTTTAGTGTCCAAATGTTCCATTTGTTCTTTTAAACCACAGTTCTGTTTTGTAGTGCTCAATCAACAGTCTCATGAACTCAAGACCTGTATTATTAAACAAGTCAACCAACTGATTGTAAAGTTGGTCCCCTTGTATAACGCAATTCGGAAATTTGAAACACCTTAGACCAAAAGGAACACACTTCATACGAACATTTTCCTCTAGATAAAATATTTCTAATTGTAACGACACACTTTTAGAACACAGTCTTTCTAAAAGATAAATATCTGACTTACATGAAGCAAATAAGTCAGCGTTGACAGTATTTTCTTTCGCACTTACTTGGAAGCCATGAGAGACGGTGATTCCAGAGAAAGGATTGTCAGTTGTTTTGAAAGTCTGTTCAAATACTTTATCACTTGTTTAAAGTGCTTGTAGAAACGTTAGACACCAAACCTTTGGTTCCTGGGCAAACCAAATTTTAACAAAACGCGTAAAAGAAGTTCTTTGCTTTGGTTCTAATCGTCCTGCTGTGCATGTTCGGTGGTGTTTTTTACTTAGTTTTGGTTCGTGTGTAGTTCATTCAAACATAATTTGTGTCGTCCAAACATGGCAGGGGAAGATATGAGCCGGGAAGATTTGCTAAATTTATGCATTCACTCTGTTCCTGAGTCGGGAAAGACTTTGCAAGACATAATCAACATTTCGGTTGTAGAGGCAGTACGCGAAGTGTTGGCCCGGCAGAAGGGAACTTCTAATGCCAACAACGCTATCAACAACGTGCAAACACCTTTGGTTTGCCCAGGAACCAAAGGTTTGGTGTCTAACGTTTCTACAAGCACTTTAAACAATGAAAATGACAAGGGAAGTGACGTGGTGTCACGTCCGGTTTCGGATCAGATTGCCAGTGCAGTTACGGAGATTGGAGAGACAAGAGAGGGGACAGTATGTCGTGATAAAGTATTTGAACAGACTTTCAAAACAACTGACAATCCTTTCTCTGGAATCACCGTCTCTCATGGCTTCCAAGTAAGTGCGAAAGAAAATACTGTCAACGCTGACTTATTTGCTTCATGTAAGTCAGATATTTATCTTTTAGAAAGACTGTGTTCTAAAAGTGTGTCGTTACAATTAGAAATATTTTATCTAGAGGAAAATGTTCGTATGAAGTGTGTTCCTTTTGGTCTAAGGTGTTTCAAATTTCCGAATTGCGTTATACATTGGGACCAACTTTACAATCAGTTGGTTGACTTGTTTAATAATACAGGTCTTGAGTTCATGAGACTGTTGATTGAGCATTACAAAATAGAACTTTGTGGGTTAAAGGAACAAACGGAACATCTGGATGCTAAGATTAGGGGCTCTGTTATTTTTACTCAACTAGCGACTCTCTATTTTGGTATTAATGCCAAACTTGATAGAGTCAGAGCTTCAATTGTCGAAAGAAAACGGAAAAAGTTACAAAGGGACATTACTGTGTACAATAACAACAACGATTATCCAATTAAGAAAAAAAAGACCTCTGAGGAGGTTGATGGTAATGTTTGTACTGACAACAATTTTTCATCTGGACAACAAGATAAGGTTGTTAACAACGAAGTATTAGTGGAGCAAAGTACATCCAGTAATAACATTCCTTGTAACAACATTTCCTGTGAAAGCAATAATAATACTGTTAACACTTCTTTTGCCCAAGCGGTTTCTAATGGAAACAAAAATGTTCCTTTTTTGAGAGACAAATCAGGGAACACCAAAGTTCCAAGATGGTCAGGGAAAGTACAGACAATGAACAAAGGGAAAGGGAAGAACCGAAAAAAGAACTGAACTTTGATATTAGTGTTTTAAATTTAACTAAAGAAACTGTACCTGTTAATGTTGTGACAGTATTACAAAAAGGTTTTTCTTTTATTCCTTCAAACAGTGTGAATGTTCCTAGGCTTATAATAGATTTCAAGTTATATCTTAGGAAACTGAATTTAAAATACATATTTGATGGTGTAATGCAAGTTAGTCCTGAGACCACTATGTGTAAGAAAAAAAGTACATACAATCCCTTATTGAACTCCACTTTGGCAGTGTATGGAAACTTATGTGAGCAGGAGTTTAGAAACATGGGTAACTACAAACTAGATCAGGATTACAATTTAACGTTTGATGAACGTACTGCTTTAGAGTATATAGTTAATAAACCAGAGTGGCGAATTATGAAGGCTGACAAGGGGGGTACGATAGTCATTATGAATGTCAAAGATTATAACATGGCTATGCTTTCTTTATTAAGTGATCAGGAATGTTACAGGATAGTTACACAAGATCATATTTTGGAATGTTTTAGGAAAATAGATCTAATTTTGTTTGATCTTTTTACTCAAGATAATATAGACGTTTCAACATATGATTTTTTGAACAACGAATATCCTAAGTTGGCCAACATTTTTGGTATACCCAAACTTCATAAATCTTCGACTGATTTGAAGTTTAGACCTATTATTTCAGCAAGTGGTGCAAAAACAGAATATATTGCATTCTGGTTGGACAAGATACTTAATCCAGTAGTACAAACAACCAGATCATATCTGAGAGACTCATGGCATTTGTTAGAGTTGTTAGGTCAGTTTCAACTCAACATGTCTAACATTGTCTTTGCTAGTCTAGATGTAGTTTCCTTATACACTTGCATTAATCAAAATATTGGAGTTGAATATTTAAGGGAGTACTTAAGTACTTACACTAATATGGAGAACAACTTAGTGAATACTATTAGTAGTTTGATGGACATTATTCTTGAAAATAATTTTTTTACATTTGACAATATGTATTTTCAGCAAGTATCGGGGGTAGCGATGGGTTCCAGAGTTGCCCCAAGTTTTGCTAATTTAGTCATGGCTATGTGGGAACTAAATGTTTATATTCTCATCCTTTGGCTTGTCACATTGTATTTTATAAAAGATACATTGACGATTTGTTTTTCCTATGGAATGGAGATGAAAACACTTTTCTTGAATTTTTAGAACATTTAAATACATCTACACAGTTTCTCAAATTTACTATGGGACATTTTGGTGACAGTATTAACTTTTTGGATTTACATTTAAACATAAATTCAGAGTCACATGAAATTGAGAGTAACATCTACAGGAAATCTAGTTTCGTCAACCAATACTTACTTCGTGACAGTTTGCATCCCCTATTTATGAAAAGAGGAGTAATAAAGGGACAGTTCATCTGTTTGAGTAGATTAACTAGCAATGACAACCTGTTTGGCAAGGAGGCTGACAAATTGTCAGTGTTTTTTGAAAACAGAGGTTATGACAAAGTATGGGTCAGTAAAATTTTCAAAGAAGTACTGGCCCTTAGATTGGACGTAGCACGTCCAATTTTGGGTCACTTTAACCTGGGTCATACAAGTAATAATAACCAACAGAAGAACTGTATAGGTCAGGTAAATGAATTTAGGTTAGCTTTTCCTATTCCAATTTCCAACGAAATGAATTTGGTAAGAAACATCATGCTGGAGAATTGGAAAGTCATATATGGTAACAATGACTTATGTTCCATTATTGGTAAGGTTCCATTATTTACTTATAAGAAAATTACTAATATTAAATCTATTGTAGAGAACATCAAGTATGCAAACCATGACAATTGTCGGTTGGGAACTTTCTCATGCAACAGTTGCAGACAATGTAGGTTCATCTCAGGCAACAGTATTAATTATTTGAAACACCAAAATAGATTTATATATAGTAAGGGACACTATACATGTAAATCACATAATGTGGTTTACTTGGCTATGTGTGATTCCTGTGAAGGATTTTATATAGGAAAAACCATCAGGGCATTGCACAAACGAATATACGAACACAACTTGGCTATTAAGAAAAAGGACCAGTCTAATGCACTTGCTAGGCACGCAGGAACATGTACTGACTTTAAAAAGTTTAGATTTTCAGTGATAGAACAAGTGAAATCTGATCCACTTTCGGGGAACTATAAGGTTTATTTGGAGTGCAAAGAAGCGTTGTGGCAAACAATACTGAAAGCAGATTGTTATCCTGGGCTCAATGATGTTATTAACATCAAATGTTTTTTACAAATGAATAGAATTTGAATTTATTTTATTTTATTTTATTTTACTAATGTAACTATTTGAAGCATTTTTACAAACATTTGTTCTTATTAAGTGTTTTAACTGATAATTGAAGTTAATTATAGTCATGTGACTTAATGTAATAGTATTTAAACAGGTGTGTATGTAGTGAAGAGCTTTTCTGATGAAGTTCATGTTCATATTAAATTTGAACGAAACGCGTAAAAAGTTCTTTGCTTTGGTTCTAATCATCCTGCTGTGCATGTTCGGTGATATATATATATATATATATATATATATATATATATATATATATATATATATATATATATATATATATATATAGGTCCACTATGTAATCCCAAAATACTGAAATCCCGAATTTCAGTGTTTTGAACTTACATAGCTGAAAATACAATGAAAATACAAATTCCCAAAACCCCACAACAGCAAAATTTAAAATCCCGACATACACACACACACACACACACACACACACACACACACACACACACACACACACACACACACACACACACACACACACACACACATACACACACGCACACACACACACACACACACACACACACACACACACACACACACACACACACACACACACAACTTCCCCCCACACTCAAATATATAATCCTACACTACAGATAAGAAGGGGGCAAGTCCACCTGCACCCCCACACCCCACCTACTTAAATATTCTAACTCCAACATCGCACAGACACACAAAGGAAACTCACAACCACACATTTTACAGTCCTTCATACATACACATATCACAGTCACAACACACACACACACACACTAAAGCCCCTAACCAACACACTTACATATACGTACTTACCTAAACTTCCACCCATCCATTCACACACCGTACCACCAGAAGCGCGAATTCAACATCTTCAAACTTCAGGATTTTGAATTTCGTGCTTCTGTGGGTTTCAACATTTAGTGTTTCGGCTATGTAATTTTGAAATACTGAAATTCGGGATTTCAGTATATCGGGATTACATAGTGGACTGATATATCAATATATATATATATATATATATATATCTATATATCTATATATATATATATATCTATATATCTATATATATATATATATATATATATCTATATATATATATATATATTTATATTTATACAGATATATATGATTATACAGATATATATCTATAGATATGAAATAGAACATAAATACATAAATGACCAAAGGCACGGTTAATGGGGGTGAGGGGGCCCAAGCTAAATACATCTTGTAAGTATTGATATCACCCCCTCCCCCACAGCAAAACAGATCTGCCCAGCAATACAATACCAACTATTGCAAGTCCCATTCCCAGGACCCGACGCAACATGGGCACAAGATGTTAACAGTAATCCATCCCACCTGTATGATGTCAGGATGGTATCCATAACATATCATAGAGTACACTCTGGCTACCAGAGGGAATGTACAATGTGGAAGCAATAAACATTCCAAAGATGCAAATACACACCCACACATATATGCAGATACATATATAAATATATATATATATATTTTTTATATATATATATATATATATATATATATATATATATATATATATATATATATAAAACTACACATACACACACACGGATATGTATAGGAAGATACATATTTAGATGTTGCCACTATACTGAACAGCCATCTTATCAAATGGACAATGTATGAGTCACCCATACAAAAGACAATTGTTGTCTGAAACAATAACCCACGGAGAAGTCAAAGGATATGACACCACACACAGGTTTGCATACATAAGAGTTTTATTTGTGTACTATTACAGTTGTATATGCCATGTCATATAGTCGTTTAGACTTTGAAATACATACAAACAGATTAATGCAACTCTCAAGCAAATCATTTAATACAGTAATCCAAAAACATAACATATGTTGCTGTACAGGCCAAGGCCAGCAAGTAGTACATCAGTAAAGACAGACTGGGCCACAGGATAACAATTAATCAACAGTAAGTAATGCAGATGTATAGTCCAGCAGCCTCTGTGTTGGAGGTCTGTACCCAAGCATGTTCTGTTGACTGGTATTGTAGTGGAGGTACTCATGGCATGTGGTGCGTACAGGGTGTTGTGTCCTATCTGTGCCAGTTATAACACAGCTAGGCAGACATGTCAGTGTCAGTCGAGCATAGGTTGCCTGTACGTATCCAAGCTGGATACCTAACATCTGCACATCTGTACAGGGACTGACAGACATCAACTTGCCAACTAGCTATGCAGTATTAAGAATGTGTCGACAGGTAGACATCTGACACCAATATGTATGCCATTACTATATGTTGGCAGCCCTCACTGACATGTGCTATACGGACAGTAGTCCACAGTTAATTTCCACATGTCAGATCATTATCCAGTAGGAGATATATACTGTGACACAGCTCACACACCAGGCACATGACAGTGAGGACTCAGAGTCCATCTATGCATGCAGGGGTGCTTGTTGCCAGTACTACAATTAGCAATTTACTCTTTCTTGGGAAAGCACTGTCAACAGTAGTAATGTCATGATACACTACATGTCAGTGTGACGGCACATAACCTGGGATACTACCCTTGTATGTAACACATTCTCACTGATAAGAGTGTTGTACAGGTCATATATACTCAAGTGTCCCAGACATGACACTCACACCCCTTACTACTGTACTGACAGCACATAGACGGATGTCATGTACATGGCATTACATACACCTATTACAGATGTCATTACCCTGCTATGTTATCAGACTGGAATGTGAGCACAGGTTACCAGGGCTAAGCCATGCTTAGAAGGTGTCAGCATTGTTGCAATATAACAGCTAAGCAGATTTGCGTACTGATAAGTGAAGCCTACACGGTGTAAGCGCCCATACGTTTAAGCGTATGATAGCACCACTTAGCTTCACACAAACCCGCACAAATGCAATTAAATTTGCTCAAAACTGCCTTAACCACTCTGTATCCAACAGCCCTTGTTCTACCCAGCAACAAAATAGACAGTTCTTGAACCCAGGACCCTGTACACTATAGTCACAACAGTTAACCACTATGCCATGACAGCTGTGAAGACAGATGTTGTATTTCCAATACATCTGTCAGTAGACATATTGAATATTATTGAACAATCGCTGTGACTTCTACAATTGTATAGTACATGTTAGTGATATTACTGTTCCATCACATATGTTGTTATATCTAAATATACACATATCAGATACATATGGTGTGATACATCTGGGAAGGTATACACAACAGTAATGTTTACACATGACAAGGATATGGATATATACATATACATATGTAAATATATGTCTACATATACATACACATATATATTCATATATATGTATTTATACACATCTGTATAGTGCATCATATATATGGCCATTTATTGATCTCTCTCTATATATATATATATATATATGTGTGTGTGTGTGTGTGTGTGTGTGTGTGTGTGTGTGTGTGTGTATGTCTGTATGTACCTCATATATGTACAGATATATCTATTTATGTCGATATATATGTAGATATCTATAACTATATGTGCATATATATATATCTATACAGATATATCTATTTATGTTGATATATATGTAGATATCTATAACTATATGTGCACATATATATATATATATATATATATATATATATATATATATATATATATATATATATATATATATATACATGTATATATATATATATCTATGGGTCTACTTCTAATGCCCGAACTGCCGATTCACCGACAGGGAAATGACCGCCAGAAACCCGACAACACACAAACCCGACAACGCGAAACACCGAACACCATAACACCGACACACTACACGTCAACAACACAGTACACTACAACACATATCCACTAGCCCTAACCCAAACCCTAACCCTAAGGTCCGACACTACCGCACACTCCCCCTACCTGCACCCTAACCCTAACTCACTTACACACCCCGAACCCCAAGCTCCGACACTACCGCACACACTCCTACCTGCACCCTAACCCTAACTCACTTACACACCCCAAACCCCAAGCTCCGACACTACCACACTCCCTACCTGCACCCTAACCCTAACTCACTTACACACCCCAAACCCCAAGCTCCGACACTACCGCACACTCACCTATCACACACCCTAACCCTACATCCCTGAGTATTCAACACTTACCTGTCCGCTCCCTACTCCTACATCCCTCACTATCGCATACTTACCAGGTCGCGCTTACACATTCCCCTTGTCGGTCTTCCGTCTGTCGGGATCCGAGCGTGTCGGTCAACTGCGTTGTCGGGTTTCTGGCGTCGGTCATTTCCCTGTCGGTGAATCGGCGGTTCGGGCATTAGAAGTAGACCCATATATATATATATATACAGATATATATATATATATATATATATATATATATATATATATAGATATCTATAACTATATGTGCATATATATCTATATATCTGTATATGTGTAGACATATATATATGTGTATATGTATAGATATGTGTTTGTATATGTATATATATATATATATATATATATATATATATATATATATATATATATATATATATATATATATATATATAAAAAATATCCATATATGTATGTAGATATGTATATGCCTATATATCTATAAAGATATGTGATATATATATATATATATATATATATATATATATATATATATATATATATATATATGTTTACCATATGTCCAGAACATGGAGTGGAGTTCTACCTCAACACCAGTAGTCTCAACCTTTTAGTGCAAGGGGATGTCATGTATGTATTGCAGGTATATATGTAGACTGTTGCTACTGTAACAGGGGCTGTCTTAACAGACATGTTGTGTGTGGGAGGTCACATCTGCTACTGACATGTACACCATCGGTTACTGACAGGCATCCTAAGGACATCATAGTACAGTACCATGGATAGCACAGTAATGATCCTGTGGACTACAGCAGAGATATGACCAATATATGTGGACAGTCTGGCACTCTCTGGTCAGTCCAGAGGTATACACAGATCCCCTTTGTGCAAGACATGTAGACCAAGCCTGACAATGTGGATGTTTACAGCCATGTACATGGGTATATCACATAAATACTGGACTACATATGCCCACACAGTTTATGCCTTCACACACTCCTGTCTATCCTGACACACAATAACTGGTGGTGCAGAGGTCCCATAGCTACATACTACGCAGTAGTTAGTGACATACATCTGTACAGAATACCACTGTTTGTCAGAAATACATAACAGTTATGTTGGCTCGGCAGCAGTATGTTTTGCAAATATCTGGACATAACATCACACTGGGTAATTACACTAATCTGCTAGGCATGTAACAAAGTACTGTGCAAACTACAGGCAGACTGCCTCAACACTGGTCTAAATTTCATATGGGGGAATACACATGTACTTGCAAATATAGCAAGCTCTACAGGCATGTCACAGAACTGAGTAGCAGACACCTGTGTGAAAGTGTATACCACAACCAATATGAACACAGCCACAGCTGTATATGGTACGCAGGCTTACTATTACACTATATGGACTGTCTGACCAACACCATCCTCATATGTGCCACTCAGACACTAACCCTACACATACTGGGTCATGAGACAGTGTGGTGCAATGTCTGTCTGTGGTATGGGACATGCGTGTGTTTGGCCCTACAAACATGTGAGCTGATAGGGTACCATACAATGGAGCAGCATGTAACATCAGATAGAACAGGACCAAGAACAATGACATCTACCACAGTCTGTACACAGGCCAAGGTATGTATTATCAATACATATAATGTTGACAATCACCATAAGTACATGGACCCCACTACTGTACACACAACCACAGAATGCCCAGGTTATGTCCTCAGAAATAAAACCTACTATACATAACATGTCTAGTAGTCTGATATCTGACTGGCTTGTTATCAGGTATGATGTCAATAAATAATGGTGTACAGAACATATGCATCTCTTATGCATGACATATGTACAAAGGTTGACAGACTTGTGGTTGGAGCCACAAACACTGGGCCAATATTGGCATGTTGCTGTGATACCCTCATACATTTACTGTTGTAACAGGGTTTGTTGTGACATATGTCTTATGAAGGATATGAAGTCAGTAACTTTCATGGCTGTCACCATGTACTGACTGCAATCCTCAGACTGTGCTTCTGCAGTTCAAAGATAGGTGATCTGTTCAAATAATTTTATTATTTTTTTCAAACAAAATAATAATAAACTTTTACATTTCAAGCAAGAATAAATTATAAGGAACTATTTACAAAATGTACAAATGGCCTCAAACCAAATATGAAAAAAAAGGAAAAACAATCTGAAATACACAAAGAAAGTTACACATTACTAGAGAAAGTCATTTTACTTCTTCTCCACTTAAGAAGGTAAAATTGTGTCTGTTTTAAGTGTCTCAATAAGGGAGAGAACTTTCTCCCAAGGATTATTAATCCATTTCATATGATAGATTCTCATTTCCTTGATTCTGATTTCCAACAGTGCTACATCTTTCACTAGAATTAGAAAACTGTCAAAGGTTGGAATGGATTAGGACTTCCATTTCTTTGTGATGCATTTCTTAGTAACTGCCATTGTAGTCCAAAGAAGATACAGGTCTTTGTTTTTTGTAACAATAGTTTCATTTTTATCCAGAAGAATTAGTGGCTTTGACAAATCAAGGAATCTGTAAAAATGGCATGTAGAAATTCATCAATATCTTCCCAGAATTTCTTAATGTGAGTACATTCATACATAATATGAGACCAATTCATACATAATATGAGACCAGTCAGCGTTACATTTTGAAGAACATCTCCAACAAGTTATGTCATTAGAATTGTTGAATCTAACAATTTTGTTGGTGTATAGAAAGCTCTATGCAGAAACTTCCACGAAAACATTTCCCAAATTTGTATATTGGAGTTTAATTTAATAGAATATAATAAACTAGTTTTATTCTCATTTGATAACAATAAAGGATGTTCTTTAGTGATAAAATTCTACAACTTCTGATTATGATTACCTTTGAAATTAATAATAATTTTATATAATTTTGAAGTTAAATTTGTCCAGTTAAAGTCTCTCTCTCTCTCTCTCTCTCTCTCTCTATATATATATATATATATATATATATTACTTCATGTAAGAAAAATATGAGTCTAGGTATGGATCTAAAAGAAGAGTTATTTATTGTTCTGCATAAATCTTGTGCATAGGGAAGTAAACTGCTAAGAGCTAACCCATCTGAATTTGATAAATCAAATGTATTAATTAACTGGCTTACATCTATGACCATCAAGTTTTCCATACATTGGTACCAGCATGTAAAACTTTTTGTTTTCCATGTATTAAGAGTATTTATAGGAATGTTATTGAAAAAGTTTTTTGTAATTTTAAAGGGGATTAATAACTGTAACCATAGTTTAATATCAATATTATTGTTTACAAAACTCCGGAAAATATTGTAAATATAATTTATATAGTTTAGATTGGTGGGTTTAGTAGAATTATATTGCAGATTAATACAGATAGTATGCCAGAGTTTATTAGTTTGTTCATTTAATTGTAAGTTTTTTGTTAATTTACTTTATTTTAGGAATATAGCAGTATGTAAAGTTTTCCATGCAGAAGAGGATTTTAGATCAAACCAACTTATTACTGTTTTGAAAATGGATGCTTTAATACAAGATTCTAAATCAGGAAAGTTAATTCCTCCCATTTCCCAAGGTCTAATATGATTTAAGAAAGCTATTTTATTCTATTTTGGGTACCAAAGAAAATTTATAAGGATTTTATTTAATTCTTTTAAAAGCTTTTTACTGGTAATTATAGGGATAGCTAGTGCGATGTAGTTTATTTCTGGGAGTAAAACCATCTTTATTAACTGCAACCTATCTTCAAATGGTAAATACAATTTATTCCATTTCCCAACTAGTGATTTTAGGGTATTCACAATATTATTATAATTAATAGATAAAGTTAATTCTAAATTTTCGCACAATACAATCCCCAGATAATTTAAAGAGGAAACCTGTTTCCCAATTATTTGGTTTATGTTAGTATTAGAGTTATTTTTTTATTTAACAATATATGATTTGTCTTAGAACTATTAACTCTTAACCCTGAGATATGCTAGAATTTTTCAACTAGTATATTTAGTTCATGTAGTGACTCATCTGAGTTAACTAAAGTGATTAGTATATCATTGACAAAGATCATTATTTTGGAATTAAATTGATCAAAAATGTTAATGCCTTTAATTTTGTGGTTAAAACGAATTGCTGAGGAAAAAAATCTATTGCTAATGCAAACAACATTGGAGACATAGGACATCCCTGTTTAGTACTCTTAGTAATTTCAATAGCTTATGATGTAAATGGACCTAATTTTACATAGGCCACATTGTCTTTATAAATATTTTTATCAAAGTAATGAATTGTATAGGGCAATCATAAATTTGTAGTATTTTAAAAAGATAATTCCAATTAGTGAATCAAAAGCTTTTTCAATGTCTAAAGTGACTATTAGGGCCTCATGCTTGTCTCTATTTAAAATGTCTATAATGGTTAAAATTCTTTGAATGTTATCATGGGTATGTCTATTATAAATAAAACCAGTTTGGTCATCACTTATGACATGAATGAGTGATTTTTTGATTCTATTAACCAATATAGACATAAGAATTTTATAGTCATTATTAAGCAGTGAAATTGGTCTATATGAACTGCATAATCTGGGATTCTTATTTTCCTTTAATATAGGAGTGATCAACAGATATCTCCATGAAGGTGGAATTGTGCCTTGTGAATATGTTTCATTTAGTGCTTTTTGCATAATTGTTATAGCAGAGCTGGAAATTATTTGTAAATTTCAATAATGATTCCATCTATACCTGGAGCCTTATTATTTTTACTTTCTTTAATTTGTTCATTAAATTCATTAATTTCTTGTTTAAATTTAAGGAGTCCAAGTATAATTCTAAGTTGTTATGATATAAATCATTATTATTGTAGTGTTTTGTAAAATTAAATTTAAAGGCTTCCAAGATGTCACTTAAATCTGAGACATTTTTATTGATTTTCCTTCATGAATTATATTTGTGATATTTGTGATATTATTTTCAGTGGAATGTCTTTTTAATCTCATTGCTAGATTATGCGTATATTTGCGGGAGACATCGAAATAATTTAGTTTCAATTTTTCTAAAGCCAAATTGGTTTTGTGAGTTAAGATATCATTGTATTTTTTATTTAATTCCCCATTTTTTTTTTTTGCAACTGGATCTGTCACATCCTTGGTGTTCATTTATATGATTTGTTTTTGAATATTAACTAATTCTGATTCCCATTCCTTTGTTTTGTTATTACACCAAGTAATAATTTTGCCATAAAGATATGCCTTTAGGGAAGCCCATAAAATAACTATATTTATGTCACTAGTATAATTTGTATCTAAGAAGTATTGTATTTCCGAGTCCAGCCATGGTTTGAACTGTTTTAATTTAGTGATGTAGGCCAAGATTCTTTTGGTAAAAGTCAATCTCTTAAAATCCATTTGAAATTCAAGAATGAGTGAGTTGTGATCAGATAAGGGGCAAGGGATTATAGAAAAATATGATATTTTCATTTTTAAATCTTGGGATACAAATATTTTATTAATTCTTGTTTATGTATTGAATCTATGATCACTATGAGAAAATAATAATGAATTATCTTTCTTAAGACTAAATGAGTCTAATAATTGCAAATTATCTATCCATTTTTTAAGTGGTTTCCCTGTAGAAGTAATATGGAAAGGTATTTTATTAGTAGTCTCCAAACTATCTAAAGTACAGTTAAAATCCCCTCCCAAAATTAAATTACCCTTCGATGTTTTATTGATGAGATCTATATGCTTTTTAACTGTTCCTACTCCCATACCAGGGAACCATTATAAGTTCACCAAAGTCCAAATTTTGTTACTAAATCTTATTATTACAACTGATATAAGACCATCTTTATCTTCATAGTTATATATAACTTGAGGATTTTTTACATTTTTTCCTGCATAATATTAATACTCCTCTTTTTTTTTTACTATATGATGAATTAGATAACCTTAGAAATTCATTTGGTTTCCAAATAAAGTTATCATTAGCTTTAAAGTGAGTTTCCTGAAAAAATACCACTTGTGCTTTATTTTATTTTAGATATTTAAGTAAGTTGGATCTTTTCCTTGGGTTATTTAAACCATTAACGTTTAAAGAGAGTAACACTATGTCCATCTTATTTATTTACAATTGAAGAGTATTTGAATTGGGTAGAGTGACGATATATTTTGTTATTTAATTGCTGTGTAACTTTCATACATATATTAAATCTAATAGTCAGATTATTGATTACTTTTGAATTATATAATTTAGAACTTAAAGGAGGCCAAAAAGATAAGAAAACATGTGTACAGTAGATAATTTCATGCATGTGTACAAACAGATACTTAAAGTAACCTTTTAACAAACATGGAATGAAAAACATTCCCAATCTGACAGAACTAAAAAGTTCAGTCAGATTAACCCTCATTACTGAAATAAACTAAACTATAATGAAAGGTTAGAAGCTCCATTATATGTTTCTCTGGAGAATGTATGTTAAATTATTCCCAAGCATAAACAACTATTTTCAACACAATAGCACACATGAATAAATGCTCATTGTGGAAAAACACTTAATATAGAATTCTGGCTATAAAGTTTATCACCGTTAATATTTGTGTGTGATAAACCAAGTACACAGTTTCGTATTGAACAAACATTTGTATAGTACAGCTAGAACATCATGAAAATGTGTTAAGATAATCCTGTTTCCTTCTATCACTAGTGGATCCCTATATACCAACCATTTCATTCAGTATCTGGCTTATAGGATACACTATAGCCTGTGTTGTGAGGTATATTAACAGTAGTATCAACTATAAGCCCTCTTTTACTTTTTATTGTGGTATCTTTACATTTATTATTTTTCTTTTTCCTTCTATTGAATAAATAATAACATTTTAATGCTAGTCAATACTATCCTACAATACCTTCTATTACTCTATCCAGCATAATGGTGATTCTTCAGCATTATCTAGAGACAAAGCTTATTAATCTTGTTCATTTAAAATAGCTTTTTTTTTTTTTAATTTAATGACAAGTAGTAAGGTCAGTATTTACTTATTACCACAACCAGATCCAGAGTAATAGAAATGCCTCTTTTCAAAGCCTTCTTCCACTGAAATGTTTTGTCTAATTTACTCAAGAATTGTGTGTCACATAAGTGTGTTTTTTTTATAGAATCTCATTTTTGGTGGGTAATATTTTGGGAATTATATCTTCTACTGTTTATAAGTCATATCCAGGACAGTTGCGTACAAGTGCTTTTCCCACAACTCTTTACTTTCTGCAGTCCGACTAGCAAAAGAAGAAACAGTACAAATCACTCTCCCCACATTTCTAAGATATCTACATTCACTCAAGTGAATTAGCTTAACAACAGAGATCACAGCAATCTGTGCATAATAAAACCCCTTGGTTTATACAATTGCTACCAGAACGTTGCTGCACAAGACAGATTGCATGTAAAAGAAGAGCACATCTTATTTATTACATTACACGGTACTCCAAATAGAGAGTTAGTCTGTCATTAATTTGGAGTGAATCCTGATCAGTTTAATGCAAGTGATAAAATGTTTGAATTTCTATCCTAATATAAACAATTGTCACAGGGTTATGATTCACAGACATACAATATTTAAGCAGAAAAACCAGTACATTTTAATGCTGCATCACAACGAAGCATTGACAGTAAAGTGGACTCTAAAATGATGCCACCCACTGAAATGAAAGTAAGATATCCACTCTGTCATTTTCCTAATATTAGTGGCTTTTCAACACAGTCAGTTCCCTAAAGAGGTAAATATACCATGAAAAATGCAGTCCTGCTACTTAGAATGGTTTGTCTAAAAGAAGCAGCATACATAAAACATTCTCAGCTATGGACTCTACACCCGCAAAGCCTAAATTATAGCATAACACTTCACTTATAAATTTCTCATAGTACATGCCACAATAGGAGATCGAAAATTAGCTAATACCTTACACACCCTTTTCCACCTGAACATGTAGTTGTTTCCGAATTCATTACAAATCATTCCTTATTACTAATCTGACTATGATAAAACACAAACACCATAAGGTCTCATTCTTATTTTATTTGTTGACCAAGTCATGTGTAATTCATGTCAATCTTTGAATATATCTTATTAAAATGAGCTATTGTTAAATAATTCTGCTTTGCCCTCTATGCCCGTATGGCTTTTTATGTATATACATTATTCATTTTAAGTTTATTATCTGGATTCCCTAGCTGATTTGTTTATGTGTAATGTCCAGCAAATATATGTGTTAACATAATTTTATTCCAAATACATTCATGTACCTTAGAATTTCTTTACTTCATAACTTTTAAAACGTTTTATGTTCAGCAAAGCTAAACAGTTTAAGAGATCTACTGTCTCTTTAAGGCAATGAGGAAGTGTATAGGGGCATGTACAGTTACGTCGCTAACATGTTTTCCTTCAGACTCGTATAGGAAGTTATGTAGGACAGGACGAGATTTCCTCAGTATTTTGGATTAATATTCACTGAGTTAACAGGAAGAAAATGTGGATTACACAACAAGTTATGCAGAAGGAGGTTTCCTATGCTATACGAACAGATAAAAGTAAGTAAATAGATTTAACCGTTAGGCATCATCATAGCCTTCCTAATACCCTTCAAATTTTTATGACTCCATCTACTAACATAATATATCTTAAATGAGATACTGATAAAAATGAAAGGGGTTTATCTTGTGAGTGAGTGAAAGAAACGAGCATTCTGTGTACAAATTAATGCGATAAGCGCATTTGCATGTTCGCGAGTTGTACAGGAATGATTGTTCACAAGTCTCGAGTTCGAGAGAGTCATTTTTTGAAAAAAACATAGCTTAACTGAAAAATCAAGACTACGCTTGATATAATGGTTCCATGGATACTATATATAATCATGTTTAGTCAAAAGGCTTGTTTCATTATGAAAATGAAATAAATATATGCTTAAAACTCAGATGTCATTTAGCAATAAAATACTAATGAAATTAAACTATCCTATGTAGATTCACTATTACATTTCAATGTTTAAGATATGTTATCAGTCATCTTTCCCATACATCACTTTTCTACACTTTCCCATCCCAAATTAGTGTAAAATAGCAATGTCAGTTAGACTGTTGTTATCAGTCTATTGTATATATGTTAACAAATAAACCTAAAGTATTTATATGAAATTAATGACACTAGTGAAACGAAATTAGTAAAATACTTGAGAAAATAGATAGACTATACATACTTTCTTACCTTTAGCAATAATTTTTAGTTTTAGTTGATTCTTTGAGAGAAGCAGTATAAGTAATACGTTTTGTATCAGTTCTTTGCTTTTTTTTTTCCTTCACATCAATCCAAGTATTTTTCTCAGGGGGTCTTTTCAGTGAAGTAGTTGAAGACTAATCCATCTCCTCTGGAACTGTCATTATGTTATTGTTTTTGATGAAAGTAATTGCTTCCTCAATGTCCTTAAATGTCCTCAATTCATTTGAAAAAAATCCTTATTTTTGCAGGATATGCAAGTTGGGCTTTTATTTTGTTTTGCTTGAGTAACTTCACAAGTGGCCAAGCTTTTTTTCTCATTTCTAGGACTCTGGAGGAATAGTCATTATCAAATCTGATTAGATTCTGCTTATACTTCAGTGGGCTTTTCCTCCAAGCACATTTAAGAACTAGTTCTTTGTCAAGGTAAGAAAGAAATGTTACTACAATAGATCTGGGTGTGGAGGTAGATGGTGAAGGAATATGTTTCCCAATAGCTCTATGAGCTCTTTCTATACCATATGAGAATCCTTCCTTTAGATCTAGGAAGTCAGGTAACCAGGAATTAATAAATGAAATAATATCATCAACTTCAGTCTTCTCAGGTAACCCAAAGATTCTTACATTAGATCTCCTTTCTCTGTTTTCCAAATCATCCATCTTGTTGGTAAGCCACTTTTTCTGTTGCTGAAGAAATTCACCCTGTATTTCCTCCTCTCTAAGCCTTCCATCTATATCAGAAAAAGACTCTTCGATGTTTAATATTTTGGTTTGATGTTGGTGTAGTAGTGCTTTAAAGGTTTCAGTTTGTTTATGACAACTTTTTCTTAAATTTTCTAAGTTGTCCTTGAAACTATCCATTTTCAAAGATAACTCTTGTAAAGTAGAGGACATCAACTGGATTTATTTCCTCAGAGTAGTTTCTGCATGAGAATTCTTTGAACCACTCATTTTCCCAGAACAGTTTTAAACTCAAGATATTTCTGACAGGAAATTTTTGGTGAATATATTTCAAAGTTAGTATATTGGTAGTAAAGATGTTAAAGAATGCTATTTAAAGTTTTTTTCTAGAAAAAAATAATTATTTTCTTGTTATTTAAAGTAGTTTTATGGAGCTCCAAACAGTGCTGCCTTCAGTCTGCCATCTAGGCTCCTCTTCCTAAGATAGGTGATCTGTGAGTAACACAAGAAACATAAGACTCCAAACACTGCCCAGTCTGCAGATAACCCTACAGGTGGGAGTTTCCTCAAACACATAACACTGTCATGACAGGTATTAAATCATGTAGACCAGCCATATCCACACAAACCCTGTTAAACCAACATTACTCCAAATGCAGAAGAGCAACACTTACATTCTGCAGTCATGTCTGGAAATCCCCCTCCTGTTTGTTGTCCTGTCTCCACAGTGTATGTTGTTAGAGGTATATCCCAATACCACCTGTGATGCTGTTTGCCAAACACCGACATGAGGTCCTGCTCACAGTGAATGAAAAGGCCCAACACCCACATGATGTTCCTAGGTATAGGAGTGCGTTTCCATGCAGTTGGCTACAAGAATGTTACCACAGCTGTTCCACATGCAGTCAGCGAGTGGGGGACTGCAATTCATGTAGAGGCCATCAGCTGATCATGAGCATCACTTACAAAACACAAGCTGTTGCCTAAGCAAAACAGGTGTACTTCTCCACATTCACCAGAGATGGCATGAGAGAGACAGCAGAGACAAAGTAAGACAGGGAGGGGGTGGGAGAGTAAAATCTATGCATGTTTGGGTCATACACTTACCAGTACAGGGCTTCAAACCCCTGCCTGAAGATGTATTGCTATCACATGTCTATGCAGTTATTACGTGCGCCACAGAGCTTACATGTTGGAGAGCTGTCCAAAGGTATATCTGATGGTGAGTGACATCTGCAACAGTGATAAAGGAGGGATATGATAGGTGTAGTACATGTGCCTGTCCACATGAACAGGTGTCAATGTTGATACAGCCACACTGTCTCAGGGACTCACACACATTATCACAGTTGGCAGAGTCAGGATTAGACTTCCTAACTATCTAGTTTGCCACAATACAGTAATACACAGGTATCACATGAACCACAGGGGTTATCAGGATGATATATGGGCAAAGGGTATGTGAAGGTGTCTGACATCATTAGGCATGCTTCATTAGGCCAATGAGAGGAGTGTGAATGGCATCAAAATCATTATACTCCATCACACACACACACACACACACACACACACACACACACACACACACACACACACAGACACAGGTTGCCAGTACTGACATGCATGGGTGCATTGGTTCACAGATGTGTAGTGTTTGACTGCGTCAGAAGGCTGTACAAGGCTAGGTAAAGGGTATACCTTGGCATCAGGCCACATGAAAATGGTCAGCAGTGTGCCTCAGGGGTGTAGTGTCTGGATTGACCCACACAGGTGGGTATTGTATTCACCATCCAGTCATCTGGGTTACTATTGTGGGTGGCCAGTGCTGTGCAATGTTTGCCATGTATGTGTTCTACAGTCCATGACATGGATGGTGTCTGGGATATGCACACATCCCCCATGCATGTTCTGTGACATGTGGAAGTGTACCTGGGGTGTCTGGAGCATGTTGTGTACACAGATTGTTATTATCAGATGTGCCATTCCTGGCCTCGTGTGGTGGGAACTGGCAATGGACACCAGGTTGACGCTGCACCTACATTGACAGCATGATACAGGTATTCCCTGTTGTCAGTGGCATCTGTCCATACAGGGCATGTGTATAAGGCATGGTATGTCCTTTGTGGGTTACATTTGCTGGCACTACAGTTGTTGTAGGCATCCAGTGGGGAACATAGTGAAGGAGCACTATATGCAATTATGTGCCTATTGTAGTGATGGGACAGGGTAGTCTGCTGCAATCACACTATGGTTACTATCTGTGGGCAATATGCAGGGAACTACCAACATAGTGGTTGTTACCTAGCCGAGTGTGTTTGTGTATGAGACATAGGTAGAGAGTGTTCTCTGGGTTATACAAGGGTTGCCTAAATTGCTTGTCAGGCCTTGATGTCACATGCAGGGATATGGATTGTCAACCCCAGCCTCTCTGCTGTTTGACATCTGTTATCCTTGTAAGGTGGACATTGTGACATATAATAGGCCCACCATATAAGAAATTTGCAAAACCCACTCCACAATGAATCCAGTTGTTGCACACTCACAGCCACCTCCACACAGCATACAAATGACAAACACACACACATACCAAGTTTCACAGTTGCCATGTCTGGGACTCAGAATTAGTCCAAAATGACAAAAAATACACGGAACCCACAGACATTGCCAACATCCTAGCTGACAGGTTCAGCGCAAACTTCTCCCCCCCCTCCCCACCAAAAGGGCAAATATCTATCCCAGCAGAATGCTGCCCCCCTGTCATCTCAGATGCTCAGGTAAGAGCCGCCCTCTCCAAAGCAAAAAACACAGCATCAATGGGACCAGATGGTGTCCTGGGCTGTGTCCTACATGAACTCCAAGAAGAGCTAAACCCAAACATAAAACTACTGTTCAATCTCAGCCTTACTACAGGATATGTGCCCAAAGAGTGGCGTACAGCAACAGTGGTCCCTCTCCATAAAGGTGGTTCCTCAACGGATCCTGGAAACTATCACCCCATAAGCCTGACTAGCTCGGTCTGCAAAGCTATGGAAAGGATCATCATGGACCTCATAAATAAAGATATTGGGGACCTACAAACACTGGATCCTACCCAGTTCGGCTTTGTTAAGGGCAGATCCTGCCTCTTAAACCTGGTTGATTTCTTTGAAACAGTCACCAAGGCCATTGACGAGGGGAAGGTGGTCCACACAGCCTACCTGGACCTCGCAAAAGCCTTCGATACAATACCCCACTCGGGCATTATAGATAAGCTCACCAACTTAAATATAAACCCCTATGTCACTAGATGGATTGCAAACTGGCTCAAGGACAGAACCCACATGGTTAGAATTGCTGGAGCCATGTCAGACTCCAAACCAGTTACAAGTGGTGTCCCACAAGGCTCAGTCCTGGGACCTCTCTTGTTCGGTATATATTTCTCGGAGATACAGGCCAACACGGAAGGACTGTGGCTGACCAAGTTCGCAGATGACTGCAAACTGGGTGCCATAATCGACTCTCCAGCTGACACAAGCATCCTCCAAAAGGGCCTCATAGAAACAGACAACTGGTGCTAGAGCCATGGCCTCAAGCTAAATGCCAAAAAGTGTATAGTCATCCCCTTTGGCAAAAACAAAGTGCCCACAAATTACCACATAGGTGGTAATCCATTAAGTAGAGAAGAAGCAATTAGGGACCTGGGGACCCAAGTTGATAGCAATCTCTCATTTGACAACCATGTGGCCAAAGTGGTTAGAAAAACATTTTATATAGCCCACCTAATCATGAAGGGATTCACATCTAGATCAGGGGAGGTCATCGTGCCTCTTTACTCATCCCTCATCAGGCCCATAATTGAGTACAATGCCCCTTTTGGGATGTACCTTACCAGACACCTGCAGCAACTGGAAAGACCCCAAAAGTACTTCACCAAGAGGATCAAAGGGCTCAAACAGATGCCATATGCTGCCCGGTTAAAGAAACTCCAGCTCTACTCAGTGGCATACCGCCTGTTCAGAGGCGATCTGTGCCTGACATATAAAGCCATGTCCAACCCAGAATTAATGGACATGCTGCACCTCAGAAAATCCAAATCCCATTGAGCTACGTGCTCGAGAGACTTGAACCTCAGCACTGAAATAAATAGGACATGCTGGAGGGACAGATTCATAACCCAGAGGCTCCCTTCACTCTGGAATAAAATCCCAGTCCAGGTTAGGCAGAGTCCCTCATTGACTCTCTTCAAGAGGAATCTTGATGAGTGGATGGGAGATCGTAGGTTTACCCCGGGTATCACTTCTGTGTCACTGTTAGACAGAGGCACAGTATACTAACCTCGAAAAAGGGCATAGCAAAATAAATTTAAAATGGGTGGTGAAAGCCAAACACATTCTGGCTAGGCTTATAAATGCCCTAGGGCAGATAGCCTAGTACGAACCTATGAACCTATGAACCTATCAACTCCTACCTAACTAGTACATCACATTACAGCATTACGCAGTTATAGTATGCACCACAGAGATTAGTGGGCTACTTTTTCCCCAGAGGTATATTTGAAAGTGAATGACATCAGTATGCTTGCCAAAGAAGGGCAATGGAGGTTGTAGTGACTGTGTATGGCCTCAAAAGCATCGCTCCCTACACAGGCAAGCATCCACACTTGCCATATCTGGGACTAGAACTCCTACCTAATTAGTACATCACACTACAGCATTACGCAGTTATATGACACGCCACAGAAATTATTGGGCTTCCCTTTCTCCAAAGGTGTATTTCAAAGTGAATGACATCAGCAGGCTTGCCAAAGAAGGGCAATGGAGGTTGTAGTGACTGTGAATGGCCTGAAAATCATTGCTCTCTACACAGGCAAACAGCCACACTTGCCATGTCTGGGAATAGAACTCCTACCTAATTAGTATATCACACTACAACATTACACAGTTATAGGACATCACACTACAGCACTACCCAGTTATAGGACACACCACAGAGAGTACTGGGCTACTCTTTCCCCAAAGGTGTATTTCAAAGTGAATGACATCAGCAACCTTGCCAAGGGTTGGGCAATAGAAACTGTAGTTCATGGGTTCATAGGGTCATACATTGATACTAGGCTATCGGTCCTAGGGCCTATACATGCCTAGACATGACAATTCTCTGGCTATGACTTCCCACAATATTTACTTCCCTGCACCCCTGTCTAGCAGGGCAGCTAACATGATCCCAGGGGTAAATGTTCTATCTCCCAGCCAATTGTCCAGGTTCCTTTTGAAGAGGGACAAAGAGGCACTCTGCTTGACATGTATGGGCAGTCTATTCAAACGTTTGGGGAGTCTCTGGGTCAGGACATCCCTCCTGCATGTATTGTTCATTGTGATGACAGGATTTGGATTTCTGGAGCATGTGGCTGTGAGGGATTGGAATTATTTAAGTGTAGCATGTCCAACAGCTGTGGGTTTGACATGGTATGGTATGTTAAGCAGAGATCGCCTCTGAGAACACAATACGTGACAGAGTATAGCTGGATGATTTTCAGATGGTCAGCATAGGGCATCTGGTTTAGACCTGTGGTCATTTTGTGAGGTATGTCTGCAGCCTCTCTAATTGTTGCAGATGTTTTGTGAGGTACATACGTATTGGGCCATTGTAGTCTGTACTGGGGCTACTGAGAGATGCCTACAGTGGGACAATGGCCTCCTTTTCCTGGATGTACATCCCTTAGTGGGAGGTGTGCCACATAGGTGGGTTTCCTGACTGTTGTGGCAATGTGGTTATCAAAGGTGAGACCACTGTCCACCTGTGTCCCTAAGTCTGTTACCACACTTTAGGTGTTTAGTGTACTGCCACCTATGTGGTACTTCACAGGTATATGTCCCTTCCCAATGGGGATAACTATATATTTCTTGGCATTGATCTGGAGGCCATGGCTGAGGCACCAAGCATGTCTTTCTGTAAGGCCCTTCTGTAGAATATCCACATCATGTGGGGATTCAATATTGGCTCCCAGTGTGCAGTCATCTGTGACGTTTATTTGCCGGTGTCCCTTACTGTTGGACTGTACTTCAGAGCAGTAGATGCCAAACAAGAGTGCTGCCTGGACTGAACCCTAAGGTACTCCAACTGTCACTTGTCTGGGGCTCAGGTTGGTGTCACCTACATTTACAGTGTGGGTTATGTCAGTACAGCAGTTGGCAGCCCATAGGGTGACATTGGGATTAATTGTCAGCTTGATACATTTATCTATGATTCCAGACTGGGGGATGGTGTCAAATGGCTTGTTAAGGTCCAGATAGCCTATGTGAACCACCTTACCCTCATCCATGGCTCTGGAGATGGATTCACAGTTGTCATTCAGGTGGAGATGACATGATCGGCCTTTCACAAACACAACTTGGTTAGGGTCCAGTGTTTGCAGGATACCAATGCCTTTGTTTTAATTTCCATGATAATTCATTCCATGGTCTTGCAGATCAGGCATGTCTTACTGCTGGGCCTGTAGTTCCCAGGATCCAAATTGAGTCCCCCCTTGTGGACTGTAACTATAGCTGTGTGTCACACAGTGGGCACAAAGCCTGAGGTGTGGCTATGATTAGACATGGCACGTAGGTGAGATGCCAGTTCAGTTTGTAGCTCATATGGTACACAGCCCGGGATGTTGACTGGTTCCATAACTGCTGTTGTCATAGCTCTATAGAATGTGTTTTTTTAACTATTTGGCCATTATTACCGGAATATGGCAATCTATCCATGTTGAGATAGGCCCTTTGGGGGTTGGGAGAGGGGTGCAGTTGGCACTGAATTGATCTGCCATGATATTGGCAATATCCCTGGGAGCAGTAGATTTAATTCCATCCTGTTGCAGCTCACAGCAGTTCTGAGCATTGCCATTTAGATTCCTCACATAGCTATGGAATGGCTTGTAGTTGTCTTTGGCATCTTTGATTATATTATGTTTGTAAATAGCTTTGGTGGATGTTATGAGGTATCTCTACTACTTGCTGTAGCTGTTAAGGGAGTATTCTGCATCCTGGAAATTCCTCCATTTCTGCAACAGTTTCCTCCTTTTGTTGTACAATATGTTTATGGCAGGGGCCACCACATTGGCTTCCTTTTCTTGGTGGGGAGTGTCTTGGTTCAATATTCATCAATGGCACGATTTATGCACAAGTAGATGTGCTTGTACAGTGCCTTCATGTATGATTCAGCAGTTGTCCTTTCAGTTCCCATCTGCATGGGTGTCATGATGTTAGTCACATATGACATGTGTAGCATGACTTGGCTTTGGAAATGTGTGTTACAGAGGTTTCTTTACTGGGGTGTGGGGGAGGGATGTTGATGTTAAGGGTGATTAGCTCATGGGCATACCTGACCACCGATGGGGTGACCATAGGTGTGGAGCATTGATTTCCCATGTTGGTAATGACCAGGTCTAGGATATTTGAGCCCCTGGTGGGACTATTGGTTACTTGATCCAGGGTTTTGGGAATTATGACTTCCAAGAACCGTTGGGCACACATGTTGGTACACAAGTAGTTTTCCCAGTTAATGACAGGGTAGTGCAAGTCACCCAGTATTCGGGTGTTTGCTTGTATCATAATATTTCACAGTATGTTTCAAAAGCTGTAGTTATCATGGGCCATGGTTGGGGATCTGTAGCAAACTATACAAATTGGAATGCAGTGTAACCTACTGTTAGTTGCACCGGGGGTATTTCAGACACATTATGTTGGGCAAGTAGCCTGGTGGGGTGAATATCCTTGGTGAATATGGACGCTACTCCACCTTTATTGTTTTGTTCCTGGTTTGGTGGCCAACTGGTGTGGTGAGAGCTGTGCCTGGTATTGCAGGGGTGCTCTCTGGAGGCTTGGATCAGGTCTCAGTTACTGCACAGTTATCAATGTTCTCCATTTGTAGGTGTATATAGTGACTGAGAATGGCCAAAAAAAAATTGATCCCTACACACAGTTTCACAGTTGCCATGTCTGGGAATAGAACTCCTACCTAACTAGTAGAGCACACTACAGCATTACACAAATATAGGACACGCCACAGAGATTACTGGGCTACTTCTTCCCCAAAGGTGTATTTCAAAGTGAATGACATCAGCAGACTTGCCGAAGAAGGGCAATGGAGGCTGTAGTGACTGTGAATGGCCTCAAAAGCATAGCTCCATACACAGACAAACACACACAGTTACCATGTCTGGGATTAGAACTCCTACCTAACTAATACATCACACTACAGCATTACGCAGTTATAGGACACGCCACAGAGATTACTGAGCTACGTCTTCTTCTTTTCCCCAAAGGTGTATTTCAAGGTGAAGCCATCAGCAAGCTTGCCATAGTAGGGCAATGGGGAGTGCAGTGTGTGTGCATGGGCTATAACCCATTCATCTAGAGGCAGATACACAACACTCAGGCACACACAGGTCTACATTCCACAGGTACGTGTATACAACTGCTAGATGACTACTGACTTGTACAGTCATGTTACACCGTTAGCGCAAGCACCACAAATACTATAGTGCTGAGGGATACCAGAGGCAAATGTCTGTGGTGATTGACATTTGCACATCATGTGGTTTTAGCCAATTGGATGTATGCTAGGTGGGACAGGCCTCATGATTGAAAGATCTATGTCAGTGTCACTCTCTTTCACACATCTATGTATGTGTAATTTTGGCCTGTTATAGTGTGTTTTCCTTGGATATATGCGTGTATTCCTATCTATTGTGTGTGCAAAGCATGACTGGTGTGTTCTGAGGAGTGTATGCACTAGCATTTGTGACTGTCAGATATGTATGGTCCACTGTTGTTGCCAGACATGGGCTTCATTTCTGTAAGTGTGGGAGCATGCTCAGTATGACCTTCTGTACTGAATGTGTGAATCCATTTGTACTCCAGTGTAGACTTTTGTGTTCTACACCTACACCTAGCATGCTGTTTCTGTAGGATATCTGTAGAGCGGTTGACAATATGGGGTCAAAATGGGCAAAGGATAGTGGGTTACTGTAGGTAATTGTGTCTGTGCTGCTTCTGCTACATGGTCCTGGTGTTGCCAGAAATATTCAGACATATGTACTGTTATACACTGTGATGTGTTATGCCATCAAGTACTGCCAGGTATACATATTTGCTTGCAGTGATGTCCTGGGGAATACAGGGTGAATGCAGCTGTGTACAGTATTGTGGTCAGCAGCCTACGTATTCTTGCACAATCATGCCATTCTGGAGGGGAAGCTGCAGACACTTGCTGCTGGGTCTGTGTAAATGTTTCAGCACCTTGGTACAGTGGTGGCAGAGGATCCCATGCGTGTACATCCATCAACGTGCCAGTATGGCCATATCCTGTTGTGGCCATACCTCACAGCTGTACAGATTCACACAGGTTACCCAGAGGCAGGGGTCATAATTCTCAACATTACCCCCTCACATTGTGGTTTATGAGCAGGTTTGTAGCCACCCATTCTTGTGTTTGCATCCAGGGACAGTATGTGCATGTCTGAGTTTCAGACTTCACACACTCCATGCTGTTCATGCTCCCACCCCCCTTCTATTATTCTATCCTCTTCCATACATTATGCACACATTATCTGATATGTTCTCTATAGTTATCACCTCATTCCAGCAGTAATCTGGTGTTGGTCCACAGTTCATGCAGTAGGACATGGTGGACATGTTACTGTAATTTGTCCACATGGCCTTGCATTTGGGTTCTGTGGACTGTGTTATGTTATTATTTGGAAGTCCATGACATAACATACATTGGCAGTACAGGTGAGACACAGGCCTTTGGCAGAGGACTGTAGGCCATTTGGTAGTAATGCAGGCCAGCTGTAGCAGGCCATTGCATTCTGTCACTCCTACGGTCCCAGACTGCAATACACTATATTCCCCTGGGGTGGCAGGGTAGGTATGCAAGGTGCTCATGCCAATCCTTTCTGTCAATATTGATCCAGTGGTGTGGATGCTGGCAGGGTGCTGCTTACAGCTAGGGACATACCTGCATGGGACACCTGCTCTGCATGCTGCATCCTTTCGCTATTGCCATACACAGGTGGGGGTCATATTGCACTCATTCCCAACAGCAGGGATAAGACAGGAGAGGTACCTGTGGGTGGTGGTCGGGTGAGCTGGGTGCATGTGTGCTATGGACACTACTTGCATCTGACTCACAGATATACATGGGGCATTCCACTTATGCTGGCTTGTGCAGGGACATCAGCTGTTTCTCAATACTTCATTCCTATGACCTTTGTGGTATGCCAGTGTTTGGCCAGATGACATCAGTATTCCCTACTACAAGTCCAAATAATGTGCTGCAAACCTGTATGTACAATTCCAAGGGTGTGTCCATTTGACAGTTATGTATTATACACTATCTGTCTGAGGTACTTCCCCTTGTGTACTGCTTGTATATCTGGGCCGACATTCATGCCATGTCCATCTTTGAGATGGTGACACATATTACTTCCAAACAGTTACTATGGCTTACTGCTGGAATGTGTTTTGCTGGGAAGCATTGTGTTTGGCACTGCAGTTGTTAGAACTTGGCCCTGTCATTGACAGTACTGGGCAATGGCCACCAGGACAAACCTCACAATGCATACATACTGACCACTCTCACACAATATACAATACACACCAACCTAACGCACACAGACCTGGATATTGTACACATGCTACAATTTATCCTGCTACCTTGGCCAGCTCAAGTGATCTGTGCTCCACTGTTATTATACCTACACATACGTTACTACATTTCTACATAGGATTGGGGGGCAGGCCTGATTGTTACTACATTTCTACATAGGATTGTGGGGGGAGGGCACACCTGACTGTTACTACATTTCTACATAGGATTGGGGGCACACCTGTCTGTTACTACATTTCTACACAGGATTGGGGGGGGGCACACCTGACTGTTACTACATTTCTACATAGCATGAGGGGCACACCTGACTGTTACTACATGTCTATATAGGATTGGGGGGCACACCTGACTGTTACTACATTTCTACATAGGATTGGGGGGCACACCTGACTGTTACTACATTTCTATATAGGAGTGGGGGGGCACACCTGACTGTTACTACATTTCTACATAGGATTGGGGGGCACACCTGGCACTTGTACACATTTGCTATGACTGTACTGGTATTTCAGGTACTCCATTTCATTCGGTATTCTAACTTATCATGCTGACTAGAGGCATATCAGTGTACTACAGGTCTTAGGTTTGATTGACCTACATTTCAGTTTCTGACTTCTTACCCTTCAGAACGAACATTCCACTGCCTGACCTGTTGTAGTCTGTCTGTGTAGGTCTGGTGGGGATGTTTTCCATAGCCCTCAATCAGAGGCCTTAGCAGAGCCTTTGTTTGTGTTTGACTACACCTGTCCTGCTGGCTGAGACTGTTGTTGGGTATGTGAGCCTCCCTGACTGGTATGTGTGTGTCCTATGGACACACGTGGCCCAGCACATTTCCTTCAGTGAGTTTTGTCACCTTGTCTAGTACTGGCTACTATGGTAACACCAGTATTTGTTACAGATCTCATGCTGCCACTATAGGTGTCTACCATCTGCTGGCATCCCATTCAGCCACCTGATTCCCTTGAATGCTCACATCCATACCATAGATACAAGTAACAACACATACTACTCCATTCGGCAATTGGTAGAAAGAGTTACTTACCTTGTGGCTGTGCCAGTACTGAGGATGGTGCTGGAGGGCTGACTATGTCAGATGCACATAGTATACTTCTGATACATGGTTAAACACAGGTAGTGTCATGTTTGGCATCCCTTTTACTGTATGTGCGAGTCAGAGAGAGGTGTCATTCCCTAGGTCCCTACCATGTCTGTGTATGTGCTATGAGTTGCCTCTTTGCCAAGGCCTGGGCATACATGGCACACCTCCTTCTGCCTACTGGGGCAGGCTCAGGTTGTTCCTCCTCTGAGTCACTCTGTGCCTTTGCAGGCCTTGGCAATGGTGGGGGGCTGTGTGGCCCTGCCCCATGCTGTTCCTGCTGCAACTGTTTCTGCAGGATCATATTGTGTAGCATGGCTCATATGATGACAATTTGGGTACATGTAGCTGGTGAGTACTGCAAGGCTCCACTGGATGTGCCCAGGCACTGGAACCGTGACTTGAGCATCCCAAACACACGCTCTATTATGATTCTGGTCTGTGCATTTGCCTCATTATGGAGTTCTTGTTCGGGTGTGTGTGCATTTCTGATGGGTGTCATCAGCCATGGCTCTAGTGCGCAACCAGCATCCCCCACTAGGTTGACCATAAGGGATGTCCCCATTGGCAAATCTCTGGTACAGCTGCATCAGATGCCAAATGCAGGAGTTGTGATAGCTTCCAGGGCAGCCAGCACATACATTCATTATAATGCCCTGGGCATCGCACACAACCTGACAGTTGATGGAGGGGAAGCCCTTGCGGTTGATTTAGACCCTACCCCGCTCACTGGGTGGTGCTTTGATGTGTATGTGCGTGCAGTCTACAGCACTCACTACCTCAGGGTATTTTGATATTTGGTGGAAATATACATGCTCACTGGCATGTGCTGACATGGCATCCAGGAACTGGTGGAGTACCCTGGATGCTGATGCCTGTGAGATCCCCATGATATCCCCAGTTGGCCTTTGGAAGGTACCTGTGGCTAGTATTCTTAGGCCTACACATACCTTGGTATCCACTGGAATGGGTTCCCCTCTGTTAGTTCTGTGTGTGAGGTGTGGCCTGCACAGCTCAACAATTTGCCGTAGGAGGTCCCTGTCCACCCTATAGTGCTCCACTAGCTCCAGCTCATGTAGCCCCTGGTAGGTTACCCTGGGTCT